>NW_019525123.1:160806-213935 GCF_002814215.2 Seriola lalandi dorsalis
CCCCCCCCCCTCCACCCACACCAGGACTTCTGCTTTCTGAGCAATCACAGCAACTACTAGTATAATTACTGTCGATCAAAAGTGGCAGTAGAAGACGGTTGTCTGACCTGGCCTCGCTCCTCTCCCTCAGCCGATGCTTCGTGCTCAGGTACATGCGGTGGGCTACATCCTCCATGGCCCACAACTTGAAAAACAGGCCCAGATTCAGCATGGTCAGAATCAGCAAACTGCAAGATACAGAAAATTACCACACAACCTTTAGACATAATGACTTTTATCCACCAAAGGCAGTTTGTCATTTTGGACAACATCCATATTAGATTTTGTATCGCAGCAGTCGACAGTTCTCAGTTGTTTGAAAATACAAGCACAATTTCCGTTTATCATATACAATACAAACCATATTGTTTATGTTTTCAGATTTTTAACTTACATCAGACTCATCCCAGCTACTATCGTGGTGGTGTTCCATCTGTGCGGGCCTTTCATCTCCATGGGGCCTGAAATACATTAGGACAGATCAATAAATGACACATTTTTCCTTCAATGCTGGCTATTTGAAAACAAACCCGGAGTTGCAGTTAATATGAGAAAGTTTTGCACTAGTTTGCAACATTTTTTCTGGTTACAAGCCATTTCCTCCCAGTGGTATTCAAGATTTTGCAACAAGCTTGAGATATAAATGTTGCCGTTTTCTGGGTGTGTCAGAGAGTCTAACTGGTTAAGACGGCGACGTATATCTCCTGCGATCGATGCCTCTGATCTTCAGCCGTTACAGAAGTAGCTGCTGTCTGACATGTAGTCTCCACTGTACACCTTTGCTTTCAAGCCTTTGAGCATTCCTTCCTGTCGTAGCAGCAGCTGTTACATGTGCAGAACAAGTGAACGTTTCCTACACCACAGTCTCCTTTCGAACATTTTCAGACATTTTGATTGTGCTGAAGGTCTTGAGTGTTCATAGTTTACTGCAGTCACATATTTGCAAAACTGAAATTTGCAGAAAAAATTATTTTGGCTTCACTAAATACCATTTGCACTAGAGACATCGCAACTGAAAGTGTTCAAATCTCAGCTAAGCAGCCCTAAAAAAAGGTATAGTTAAACATTTTAGTTAGAAAATATAGGCGTTTTTGTCGAGTTACATAAGAGGAGTGATACCTCTTGAAGATGTAGCCCGATGTGAATTAGCGTAGCTTAGCATAAAGACTGGAAACAGGAGGAAGCTCACTAACATGTTATATCTTAACCCTAACTGTTTCCCCCTGCTTCCAGCCTTTATGCTAAGCTACGCTGAGCTATCCTAACCATCTCCTGGCTGTAGCTTCATATTTAATGGAGAGACGTGAGACTGGCATTAATCTTCTCATCCAAGTCTTGTCAAGAAAGCAAATAAGCATATTTCCCAAATTGTTGAAATGTTCATTCAAAGTGGTAATTAAAGATGTGATGTACCCATAGTGCCATCCCTGTGTTGTTCTGGGTCTTGCCCATACTGCTTGTTGGGTTTCATGTGCTCTGGCAGAGTCCGGCTGTAAGTCCGCCTCCTCCTCCGAAGTCCACCCATCTTCCCAGAATCACCTCCTCCTTGGTTCATCTCTGCTTCCTCCTCCAGCAGTTCTGTTTCTGTTTCGCATCATCACACGGCCACAAAAAGATAAAACGCCAAAACGGGACAGAATCAGGCGTTTACACAATAAAAACATCACGTGGTTTCAAGATCTAAAAAAGGAATCAACGTTCCTAAAACGCCATTTGCTCAACGGGTGGGTCAACCCCTTCAAAAATGTATTTAATTGATAAAGGCTCAGTACACCATGCACTTAAAATTGATTTCAGTCTGAAGCAGGCAACAACGGCCATTTTAAAGCAAACCCAGCTGTAAGATGATTCACTGCAGCAGAGCCTGACGTGTGCTGGAGGAAACAGTTCATATCAGATCAGAGATAAAATGAACCATGGGCTAAGGAAAGTAGACAGGGAAGTGCTCTCCACGGCATGCGAACAGGGCTTTCTACTCACCCAGCTGTCTGAAATAATCCTGTATGCCGCTCCAGGAGTTTTTAGTGATAAAGGACTTGACCAGTCCCCATGGCTGCTTCTTGTACTTCACATCAGTGTAGACCCTAACAGCACAACAGAAGCTTTAAATGTCAGGGATTTAGAAAATATAAAAGTCAACAGATAAACTGACTAATACCTTACCTTAGTCGACACTTCCGCTTCGAGCTACTTATGATGTAGTATCGGTTTTGAGTGTAGAAGTAATCATGATAGGGAACGTCATGAGTGTACACCTCAGACTCCACGTGGTAATACTGACCCTCCCTGGACTCTTTGTACAGCGTCTGAAAAAAGGTAAGTGGAGAAGAAAATAAACGACGAGCCATAATTCACACAAGAACATGTTTATTCATCCATTCAAGCGCGCACACCCCACTCCCGCTGATGTAAACACACCTGGTTCTCTGTAGCGGTGGAGAACTTGCCAATCAGAGGGTTGCTGATGGTTATTGTGTAGTTCAGACTCCGCTTCCTGTTTCCAGAGGCATCCTTTTGCCAGGCATTAAAGCTGGCATCTAAAAAAAAAAAAAAAAAAACAAAGGGCCACAAATGACAAGTTTGATTATCTGGAACTGGCGGGGAAATTGGTTTTGGGAACAGGAGAATAAAAGAATGGGTCTTACTGGTTATCTTCCTGACGTTCATAAACCTGCGGATGAAGCTGGATTCGCTGAAGAGCAGCTCGAACATTTTGCCGGCGCTGAGGTGGAAGACTCTGTTTAAATAGAGTCGACCCTGCATCTGGGACTGTCCCATTTGCTCCTCCACTGATAAACCCAAAAAGGACAGAGGAAGGGGAGAGTCTTAAAATACAAAAAAATACATGCGCTCAACCATCCTCCAGTGCCTGGGTTGTTTTGTTTTTTGTTTGTTTGTTTGTTTGTTTTTATTCCAACCTTCTTCCATGCTGTCTGAACCGCTCTGCTCGGAAACACCGTTCTCATTGGCGTTGAGGTCAAGAAAAAGCGAGGAGCGCTTGGAAACCCGTTCCGGAGCGGCGCGGTCCAGCGACGGGACAGGACTGCGCTGCATTGACGGGGTGTTGCGAGAATTACCCTAGAGGAAGATATGAAGAAGAAAAAAAAATGAGCAGGGGAAAAAACATTTAGATATACACAAAACACATGGTGGAAAAATAAAATTATTATTTTAAATACCGCATTGGCCGAGCTCTGTGAGCCGAGAGGGGAGGGCAGGTCTTCCACTACAGGCGAGGAGGACTCTAAAGGCCCATGCTCCACCACAGGCAGGCGAAGGGAGGGGGTCCGCTCCAGCTTCCCTAAACCATCATCACCACCAGGCCTCACAGCCGGGCTGCAGGCGAACAAACAGGGTGCCGTTAAATTATATACCCCCCCCCCCCACGCATTATTCTGTGGGAGAATAATGCTATGGGACTATGGGAGAGCAGGTGGGTGCGAGTGTGCTCACCTGGTTTGCATGCTTGATTCTGTTGATATCTGTAAGCTCTCCATGTCTTCATGGTTCAGGCCCAGGTCATGCCCATAATGCTGTTTAACCATCTGCCAAAACTCAGAGCAGGTCAGAGTCTGAAAGTGGGGGGGGGGGTGAGGAGAGGTCACAACAGGGTTTGGAAATGGAATAACTTGTTTGGAAATCAGCCTGTGTAGAGATCTCTTCCTCTTTCCCAACGAGAACTCTGCTTTGGCAGATACACAGACTGTAATGTCAACACAAAACAAAAAAAGTGTTGTGGCTTCATGTAACCTGGACACCTCCACACAGCATAATCAGTCTTACCTCCCTGCCTGACATCCAACCTACAAACCTTATTGTCTCTCTGAACCGCTCAGATACTATCTTACATTTTTCTGTTAACCCTCACCAGCCAAGAGCAGCTCAGTATTAGAAACATCACCAAAAATAATCAATCTCTGAAAAGAATATATAGCTTACAATGAAATAAATAGAGCTACGGACACAGGTGTTCAGAGGAAATATCCAGTACCGTCAGTTTGGACATAAAACAAGATCACAAAAACAAGCAAAGCTGCTCCAATTCGTGATAAAAACGGTCAGCATTATTATAGGCGTGTTCATTCAGGCGGATAATTAAGACGTTTTTATCACCACATGGAACCGCGAATGGTGTCAGAGCACATCTTAAAGCCGAGAAAAAAAGTGTAAGGTCCATTTACACAGGCTTCACTTACTTGGACATTTCCCCACAGCTGCGAGCTCTAAGTGGCTGTCACACAGTTGATCTGTAACCTGGACGCACCGCGCTCCCTCACATTCAGGAAGTCCTGGATTTTAGCGAGTTCGGGGGCGTAGAGACGCGCCGCACAGATTTACACCAAAATAATAATAAAAAAAAAAAAAAAAAATGTCGAAAGTCCGGTTCACCGGCGGCCCAGACGCCCGGAGGAGCTCCTGCGTTTTGTTCTGCTTCAGCTGACAGATTCAGTAGCTGCTACCGACACAAGCCGAGCGTCAAGTGCGCTCCGTGCGTTTGGAGGGCAGGGCCGTCAATGCAAATCAGCCCTTAAAGCCACACCTGGAGGGGTCAATGAACTTTACACGGAGATGTTTTTATACAAGTGTTTGTGCTCCGGATCCCGGCAGACCCTCAGCCCTGTGGGAAGGCTGCCATAGTGCCTGTCTATACGAGGTGTCTACTGTAGGCAGCTGTAGAGATCAAATTAAAAGAAGCGATGAAGGCCAGTCGTTTCTCGTCATCATCAGTATCGACAGAAAATAAAAGGCACTGCTGTTCGGCGTGTCCTCTTAAAACAGGTTATTACGATGTGTAAATACTGCTTCTATATAAAGTTAATATTTTCTGTTTATTTATATCCTATCCATTTACTCCTACAATGCAAAGAGTTGCACTGCTTTCAAGTCTTACTCTTAAGCCTCTACGCATCAGCTGACACTTTAACTTTATTAAAAAGTTAACTTCAAGGTTTTCAACATCAACATCAAATCCCATTTTTTATACTGTGTTTGGTATGGTATTTAGGATTCATGCAATACGTTTATATTCTATAATTCTATGGCAAAACACAGAGGGGCTTTTATTGTGAAGCAGCCTCATGAAATGCAATGTATTCTATGTCACAGAGGTTAACACACTCCCAACTACTTCACCTGAAATTTCAGTTGCTTTCATCATCTACAGTTCATTGTACATCTCAAGTGCTTTTACTCTATTAAAGTTCACCTGGCTTTCGGTTCTTATTCTTCCAAAATGTTATTTCGACTACACTCAGCGTTTTACGACTTACACATCAGCTATAAGCAGCGCACAGACTTCAAACTACCTCTGGCACAGCTTAACTCCCATTTCATATCTCACACTCTAAATGACAGCTGCTTTCAGTTCTGACTCCTCGGCTGAGACTTTCGCTGTTTTCATCTCTTGCTCTTCGGTTCGGCCTGATTTCAGTTCTCATTTTTCAACATCTTTCAGTGCTTTTTACATCCAATCTGACATGTCACCTCCCTATGAGGAGTTGCACTTAAGACATTTCAAACCTTGCAAGTGGTTCAACTTAAGCTGCAGCTGGCGTACTGCATCTCACGTGTGAATAATATTTTAGGACATTTGGACTTGTGTTAAACACACTTCCGTTTTCAAAGTACTCTTACCGTGGTTTATTCTTCCTTATCTATTTACTCTTGCAGCACAGAGATTTGGGTAAAAGGTGGCTAAGCTGAGCTCTCTTGGTTTATTTTGAACTGAATCCCTGACACACCTAGGTAAATTATTCCAAACACAGTACATCAGTATATTGAACAATAAATAAAAAAACATGTGTCTGTTGGAGCCATGAGTAAATCATGCCTCTCTGTGCAGAGCGGCACTGATAACCTCAAAAAGGAAGACAGTCTGCGGTCAGGGCAGCGAGTTTTGTACTCTGGACCGATCAGATAAGTGCTGCAAAACGGGGTAAAGTCGCAGACCTGCTGTTGCTCTGGGAGGCATTTAGTCACAGTTCAGTTAAGGTGCTGGATAACTCAAAGTCTGCTTCATAAAAATCACTAGATTACTGCTGTCAGATGTGTGGTATGAAAGGACAGCTGGTCTTGTGGAGAGAGCGTTGTTCTTTACACATGTGAATAAGGTATGAAGAAGGGATTATTATTGAACCTATGGACATTGTACTGATGAGTGAAGTGGAGCAGGGCTTTTACCTGGTTCAACAGTGTGTTTTGCCACATGTGGAAAACACTTCGGTAGCTTTTCTCCCTCGCAGAGAAGGAGGTGAAGAAGAACTGAGGGTGAACACAAAAAGGGAGATAAATAGCAATTCAACGATGTGTCGATTAAAACGGGAGATAAGATCTGATGGACTGCTCTTTTTCTATCACAATATACCTTCTCTGTGCTCATGCAGATCTGGATGGCATTGGGAATCAGTCGAGCTGTTTTCACTCTGGTCATAGACACGGTGTCTCTCAGCCTCAGTGTGATCTATAAATATATAAATAAAAGAGGTAAAGGTTACAGCAGTTAGTGCACACATGCTAATCAAAGACTGCCATAAAATGAAAAAAAAATCCACCTTTAGATACCATTACACTGTCAGATAAATCCTCCCACGCTAATGAGTTATTTTGGTGATCTTGTAATGACTCCCAAGAGGAGGTGTGGACCGCAGTGCTCACAGCAATGAGTTAACCAGCCTGTGTTGTTGGCACATGGCTGACTGAGGCTGCCACAAGTGTAGCAATTAGTGAATCCTCCGTGTTATTTTTCCTTTTGTATCTCGGCAGTCTGTCTGTGTGTAATGTCCTGTAATCTGTTGCACATGGTTGCGAACTGGAAAAAAAAAAAAAAAAAGGGTCTCACCGTTTCTTTTGGAAAAGACATTTCATCAGCGCCACCCTCTCTAATTCTTGGCCGGATATTTGTGGCAAAGAGATTACAGTTTCAAAAAGGGAGCTCAAAAACTCAAGATTTATACAAGGTAATACTGTTTTAAGGTGGATTTTTCCTTTAAATAAGATATATATATATATAAATATATATATGGAAGTGGAAAGTAAAAACCTGTCAAAACGCTTTTTCAATCATTTTAATCTTATTGAAATTCATATATATATTAAGGAGGAGGAATGCATGATCAGCTTAAGTTCGATATTTCTGTATTTTGTTGTCATTTCCACATGTTACATTGATGAGTAGACAGTGTGCTCCTTAACTGTACACTTCCTCCTCCTCCTCCCACTGTCTTATTACCTTCGTCCCCCGAAACACATTGCTGTAGAAACAGAGCCAGTTCTCTGAGAGGTAGAGGCGTCCCTGAAGGAGGATGTCCCGCTGGAGGGCACATGGGTAGTCTGAGGAAAAATGTACAGGGCAGCATCCATACAAATGAGAGCGCCTGTGGTGTTCTGTGACATACTAGATTTATTAAACAGGTCACCCTAATAGATACTGCAGAATAAAGACTACAATTACTCAACAAGCGGATTCTGTGCACTCAGCAATGCATCATATGTAAAATTAAATACTCAAGTGCAAGTAGTATCAGTAGTAGGAGTATTAACTTCCCATTAAGATGATATCGATTTCCACTGTTTCATTATTGCAACATTATTGCAACTGGTGTTGAGCAGCTGGTTATTGCTTCACTAAAAAGATTATTACTCTTCACGCTTTTCAAGTTCGTGCCAAAACCTTTTCGTTTTCCAGAGACAGCAGCTGCGTCACAGGGTGTTTTGTGTAACAAGATCACATCGCCCATTTTCCATTTAATGCAACAGTGAACCCATAAAAAACACGGAGCTTCGACTTGAATATTTTACTTTTATCTCCGATGAAACACTGACGGATGTAGGTACGGGGAATATATGGGATTTTGTCACAAAGCGTAGCAAAATGTTCTTTAAATATATAAATAAGATACACATTGGGAACATCAGAGTATTACAGATTGTATTTTTATGGCATATTAGAATAACAGCATCTGAACTGATCAAATTAATACCTGGCCTTCACAACTCACCCACTATGAGTCTCTCCGACTCCGGCAGCTCTTTGAACAGCTTCTTAAACTCGTCCCACCTCTGTTTGTAGGTGACCAGAGGAGTCTGAGGCGCAGCCAGACACTGTCCTTGAGGATCAGAGCTCTGGTGGTGGAGGAGAGGTGAACATTACCGACACAGGTACATGAATGCAGCATTTGTCAAGTTCAAATGCCTCAGGAGTATTTGTTCTGTCTTTGCGCAGGGAACACACACAAAAATGATAAATGTGTGTAATGTCGGGGCAGAGAGAATAAAAAGCACGTTTGTCTGTGCACATGATAAATGGCATTAGTAGCCTTGTGGGCTTTGCATCAGAGAGGAAACCGCAATCCCACTTGAAGGAGGTTAAACACGGTGAAATAAAGCTGAGCCACAAGAGGGCAGTCAAAGGTTTTTCCATTTTGTAGTTCATTATTAGCTCCACTGGGACTGCAGGGTTTGAGTGAATTGTATTTAAGATCCAATATAAAATGTGATATACAAGCAAAATGCTTGATTTCATGAAGCGGCAGTGGCTTCATGTGAACTGGGTCAGTGCGGTGCTTTACCTCTCCTTCATCAGAGCTCAACCTCTCATCAGCCAGGGATGTTGTCTCATCTGTAACGTCACCACTGCCCACGCCTGACTGGTTGGATACCTGGTCCATCTACTCTGCTGCTCTGCTCAAATTAAAAAAAAAAATAATAATAATAATAATAATTTTTTTTATTACATTAAGGAAAAAGGCATAATTTCAACTTCAATTAATTTTCAACTTCTGCAGATAAACAGGTCCCAGTGGCTTCACATGCAGAAGCTGGGTCTGTTGAGTTGAACTTTAAGACCATGATCTGAACCTCGGCGGTGAATGTCATCTAACAGGGAAATCCAGCAGCTCCACAGGGGGGGAAAGTTATTATCGCTGCACCAGAACTGGTTTGACTGGGAGGATTACTGAAGGAGCTCAGTCATGCCAGGGAACAAAAACCTTCATGCACTCATGGCTACCAGTACAGACACCCGCGATAAGTCGTGAAACAGAAAAGCATCGCAAAAAAAAACAACATGTTTGCGCCACGGAGTGAAAACTCTTTGTAAGAAATTGTCTTAGCTTTGCTTAAAACAACAGTGACGTCTTATCTCTCGGTCGGTCCGCTGTTAAGATTAAAATGACTGATATAAATATAAATGTTCAATCTTGTCAAAGCAAAACCAAGATGATAAAAGATCACTATCACATGTGTAAAAGCTGTCACTCGTGAACCTTAAATACCTCTCACGCACAGCGCCATACTCGCACACGGTGTGCTGTGGCTCCAGCATGTGTCAACATGCGGGTTTGTCTGACTCAAAGCTGCTGCTCTCAGTCACTTACCTGGCACGGAGCGGACCCGGGATTTCTGTTCTCAGTGTGCCACCGAGATTTCAATTTTTTTTTAAATATATATATATTTTAAATTAAGCAAACAAGTAGCGGTTGTTTGTCCCACGCAGCTCTGGAGCTCAGTTGATGAGTGAAGTGTGCTGCAGCTGCATCCCATCCGTGGAACATACCTCAGGGGAGTTGTCACCTCATTGTTGACGCTCATTGGTTTTCGTGAATCAAGTTAAGGACAAAATGACCTCTCCCTTCATTAATTCACGAAACGCACAGGAAGCTTGACTCTAATTATAGGCACGTACTTTTCATTCCAAGCATTCACAGGTGAGCAAACTCACCTGTGTGTGATGCGTTTTCTTTTCAGGGAATCCGTTTTTATTAACAATTGCAAAATGTATTTAAAAGGCACATTAAGTCATGAATTGCAAACACTAAAATAAACTCGGATCTAAAACAAACAAAAAAAACAACTAATTAAAGTAGTTCAATCTATTTGTGTAAAGAAGCATAGAGGCAGGGTGCAGGAGACTCTACAGTATGTGTGTTATGCGGAGAGACCAGTTCGACAGCATCGTTAGAAACTATGAGGTCAAACAGGCAAACACAGACACACACACACATTATTCTTTTTCCCCATGTTTTAATTCTTTTGGAGTAACATGATGAAAGTATTGGACAGCAGAAGGCCAGAGTCTGACTCTTACACATTCACACGGCAAATTACACAACACAGCACAGCATGAAACACAACCATAAAAACAAAAAAAAAAGAGAGAACAACAAAGCCTTTACGTCAAAATGCTGGCAATAAATAGACTGATCTTATTAAATTTATATTCAATACTCTTCTGTACAGATGGGTCTATGAATTACAATACATCAACCGAACAATCCTCTTCAGGAAGAGCAACACAGCTACACACACAGAAATCATGTAAACAGAGAAAGGAAGAAACGGGGTGAAGAGATCCCCCTTTCATACACGCATTAAATCCACACATACACACACACACACACAATCAATGACCATGCAGAGGATCCAGAGTAAGCCGATATGAGGCAACAAATAATTATGAATACAGTACATCTTTCTCTTTTCCCTCCACATGAAATTGCACACACACACACACACACACACACACACACACTCACACAATCACCCACAAAGGGAGCACAGGGGGGAGCACACGGGTTTTGAGAATACGAGCAGGTGGAATGTGATTCTGCGGTGGAGGGGTCCGAGATGAAAACTGGAAAGGTTGTGAGAGGTGGGAGCTCTATTCCTCCAGCGTACGGAAGGCGTTCTGCATGTCCTCCACCAGCTGAGCGTACTCGGCCTTGATCTTAGCCTCGCCGTCCTTCACTGGGTCCTGTGCAGACACAGAGATACATGCTTAGAATGGGAACAGCAGACTATGTGCCTGATCTATGGTGCTTAAACTACGGCCTGTTTCTCACTGTGTTCCACAGATATCAGTTCTTCACTTTAGGAAGGAGTTGGACAAAAATTACACTGTTCTTTCCCCCTGGAATGATGTGCAGAATCATTTGAAATAGTGAGAGCTGATTAGTTTTGGTTTGTTTGAATTTAACTTTATTTTTCTGCTGTGGAAACTCATGCTTATTTTGTATCTTATGCTCCTTTGTAGCATGTGACATGAGTCATCCAAGTCTGTTTATGGTATTTGTACTTATTCTTGTAATAATGTTTCTATGTAGCCCCCTAGAGAGATTTTTACCTATTTAAATAAAGTAAAAATGGAAAAAAGAAAATCTGATGGGTGGGGGTTATTTCCATAAATAATTAAAGCATTGCACGGTAAAATTAACTTCCCACCTCTTTACTATGATTGTTTCAACCCTTAAGTCGCTCCCTCAGATACAGTCCATACAGTGACTCGTTCTCTAATGTATAAACAGACTTAATGTAAATTATAAAACAAGATTATAATATGAAGATAAGGCAAAAGTCAATAAAAATGTCCAGTTTAGCTAATAATTAATCAATTTTTACTCTGTGACTCCTGCAGTGATGAATGCTTCAAATAAAATAAAGAATTTTCTTTTTCCTCCAAGTCTTAGGACTTCACAACGATTGTATATTAAACATAAGAGAAAAAAAACCAAACAGACATATTAGGGTATGTGGAAAAACTTAAATATACATGTTAACAGATTTCCATTTTTTCCTATTCTATGAATTCTGTTTTAACAACTTAACATCAACCTGAGCGCCGCTAAATTAACACATAGTGCAGAGGACATACCTTGAATTTCATTGAGCTGATCCTATAGAGGATTTCTCCCATGTGCTCCCTGATCATGGCCCAGGTGATCTTGTTGTCGCTCTGAGCCGTGGTCTCCACCGCGTGCCGGGCCATATCGTAGAAAGAAATCATGTTGGAGAGAATCCCCACTGTCTTATAGAAGGGACAGAACCTGAAGAGATATGCAAGAAGTCAGTTATCGTTATCAGTAATCACGAGATTAAATCAGCAGTTCTGTCAAATGTTTTAATCCATTATGTCTATTTAGGACTAATCAGATTTATAGTGACAAAAATACTCAATAGTCGTGTTTCACTTTTATTTCAACATCAATTTGAGAGTGGGATGAACAGTAAGTGAGTTTGTGTTACAGTGGGTACAATGTTACCTGTCGTAAGGAGTGTAACCGTTCTGCTGCAGGAAGTCGTCCTTGATCAGTTTGGCCACTTCCAGGGTGATTTTATCTGATTCTGCCAGTGATGCCTGTTAAGAGTGATAATCAAGTCACCAGCTGCTTTACAACATTATCCAATCATTGATGCAAAACAGTGATGACAACACTGCCACCGACTTTAAGCTGAATTACCTTTCCAACAAGCTGCACGATCTCAGCCAGGTCCTCCTCCTCCTGCAAGATCTCCTTGGCCTTGGTACGCAGCGGCACAAATTCAGGGAAGTGCTTGTCGTAATACTCATCCAGCGCACGGGTGTATTTGCTGTAGCTGATCAGCCAGTTCACAGAAGGGAAGTGCTTCCTCTGAGCCAGCTTCTTATCCAGACCCCAGAACACCTGAGAGAAGAAAACACGGGGTCATAACTACCAACAACCAACAAAACGGATCTACTTCATTAGAGTGGCAGAGTTTGATCATTTACCTGTACAATACCAAGTGTGGCTGAAGTAACGGGGTCAGAGAAGTCACCACCAGGAGGTGACACACTGAAAAAATAAACCCCAAAAAATATCAAAACATTATTCATTTATTTCACATTGTAGGCCCGACAGTTACAGTCCACAACACATGTGCAGAGTAATGTCTCCCTCTAGTGACGTGAAGCTGTACTCACGCTCCAACAATGCTGACGCTGCCCTCTCTCTCAGGGTTGCCCAGGCACTTCACCCTGCCAGCTCGCTCGTAGAAGGAGGCGAGACGAGCGCCCAAGTAAGCAGGATAACCACTGTCTGTGGGCAGGTACAAAAAATATATATATATATACCACATCTGTATACACAGTTCACAGCCCTTCTGCTTTCTAGATGTAAGACAATTGAACACTGCACCGCCGTACTGGTTTTTCTCTAACAAAAACTAGCTCCACTTGATGGGGGAAATTCAAGCATTAAAAATTGAGTCAGCTGATTCAGTCAGCTGATGGATGGGCTTCATATATCACCGCAAATTCAAATGCTCACGATAGGATTTACACTTGTGCGATGATCCTGACTATTAAATGAAATTGCCGTGTTAACCTCAGACACGGAGCATTGTGCCTTTCAATACGAGGTTCAATGCAGTGCATTTATCGCCCAGCTGGAAGGAGGGGTGAGTAATAAAATATTTTCACTGAAGATTAATCTGTAGTCAAAAAAATACACTAAGAAAACCTGCATATAGCTGGAATTCATTTTAGGCATTAAAAAAAAATTACCTAAACAATTAATTGTTGCAGATTAACTTTTGATTAATCAATCAACTAATCAAGTATTGGTCTAATCCTTTCAGCTATACTTGGAAGAGCAGATTATACAACTTCGTGCCATTTGAGGGTTCAGCTAAAAGGTTTAAGTTGTAAGCATTGTCTTCAGTTAACAGGATCTTCCTGTAATCCACTAAATGCGTTGTTTTTCCTGACATTGATATGAGAAGTCGAAGGGAGAGTGTTTCGGTTTGTTTTGCGAGTCACTGCCGCAGAAAATGATCACTAGAAGTATTTATACAAAACTAATTTCCTGTAATCCAGTGTGAAGTTTGAGTCTGATGCCCAACCTTTAACTATCTTTCATCACCCAGTGCTAGAAATTCAGCTCAGAAGCACCAATATGCCATTAACCTTTATTACACTTTGCTATCTCCGGGAGACCCCGAACTTACCAGCAGGCATCTCTGCCAGACGGCCAGAAATCTCCCTGAGGGCCTCGGCCCAACGGGAGGTAGAGTCGGCCATCATGCTCACATTGTATCCCATGTCTCTGAAGTACTCAGACAGTGTGATTCCTGCCAAAACAAACTCAGTGAGTACACACTGCTCATGTGAGCTAAGAAGCAATCACAGAATGAGAGTGAATGAGTCATCCGTTAACTCACGCTATTGATTATTTTTTTTAATGTATTCTTTTAGCACTTCATTGTTCCGTGATTGGATGAAGATGACGTTCTGAATATGCTTAAAGTGTATTTGACACATCTTGACGGTTACCTGTGTAGATGGAGGCTTCTCTGGCAGCTACAGGCATGTTGGAGGTGTTGGCCACCAGCGCTGTTCTCTTCATGATGCTCTCCGTCTTCCCATCCACCTCCATGGTCAGCTGTTGGCCAGACAACAATGTCAGTTACCCGGAAAGTCACTTTCATCAGTATAAAAGGCAAGCGGCATGTCTACCCACCTCGGGGAAGTCTCGCAGTACTTCTGACATCTCGTTACCTCGCTCCCCGCAGCCTACGTAGATGATGACATCGCTGTTGGAGTACTTGGACAGGGACTGGGAGATGACAGTCTTACCACAACCAAAGGCTCCTGGGATGGCTGTTGTTCCTCCCTGCACACATCTTCGAAAAGAGAAGAGGGGAAAAATGAGTCATAAAAAGCCGCAAGTGAAAAGATTAAAAAGATTAAAAGGTGGATGTGGGACTCACGGGAAAAGGGCGTCCAGCACTCTCTGTCCAGTCAGCAGCGGGTGATTGGCGGGAAGCTTCTCTGTGACAGGCCGCACTTGTCTGACGGGCCACACCTGCACCATGGTGAACTTCTCCTTCACCCCCTCAAACTCCAGCTCCATCACCACATCCTGACACAGGCGCACACACACATACACGCCCTTTAACACAAGGCAACATCTAACAGTCACTTTGAAAGCAGAGCTGCTGCTGGAGGTGAGTCATACTCACGTTGACGTCGTAGTTTCCAGGAGGAGCCACGTAGGTCACGGTGCCTCTGTTTTTGGGGGGCAGCATGATCTTGTGCCTGATGAGGGAGTTCTCATACACCATCCCGTAGATGTCTCCTCCTGTGATGTGACTGCCAACCTAACAACAGGAAAGGAGAATGGACATACTGTCAAGTTAATTCACCTCACGATTCTAACAGGTCAAGAAAAAGTCTGCACAGACACATACCCGCAGGCTCTTGCTGGGCGAAAACTCCCACTTGAGGTCTCGGTTGAGGGCTCCGATGTTAACGCCTCTGGGGATGTAGATACTTTGTGTGATGTCATTGATGTCCTTCAGGGGTCGCTGGATACCATCAAAGATGGACCCCATGATTCCTGGACCCAGCTCGACGGAGAGAGGCTTCCCCGTCCGCAGCACGGGGTCTCCTACAGACACACCAGCTGTGCTCACGCTCAGGAAAATACAGTAAGTTTGGATGAGAGTCCAGAACAGTTTCTAATATAAACTTCTGCATGAGATAAATACAAAAACAATAGTGTACGCTCAGCTCAGCTGCTACTAATTAATTCAGTCTAATACAACAGTAAAAAGGATCAGACAGGCAGATTATCAAAGATAAAGACTGTGTTTATAATATAATACAATGCTTGGTTTTGATTAAACTGTTTTACGAAGTTGTTTATTCAACTTTGAGGCCAGCTTGGAGGGGGATGTAGGTGCTGCGGACTTGCAGTGCATAACAGTGGGAGGCGTTTCAAATATTTAGTCTGCTCCCAATGAGATGAATTATTGTTGTAGCCTCTGAAACAGTTCAGTTCAGTATTGTTGAAAACAGTTTTAACACTACACAAACACATTGTTACTTCAAAACAGAAGCACACGTACTAACGGCCACACAAATGGATGGACATCGTTTCGACAGTAAGGATACATGTCTCCTCGTAGACCTGGATGGTGGCCATGTCTCCCTCCAGCCTGATGATCTCTCCCACCAGCTCGCTGTGGCCGACACGGACCAGCTCGTACATGGCTGCTCCCGCCATGGCCGTAGCTGTCACCACTAGAAACACAAACAAGGTATAATCATGAGACCAAATGTATTTAAATTAATATATGTTAGACAGATGTGAGCTTTGTTTTTGGAAAAACAGCTATGACTAAAAAATTGAATAATTTTTGACCATGAAGGGATGCAAAGTTTCATGTCATTTCTTCCTTAAAAAAAACATTTTGGACTTTTATCATAAATGAAATGTGGAGGAAGAAGAGTGATAAAGGTGACAGAGTCCATGTGTGTGTTTGTGGTGACCAACCTGGTCCGGAGACTCCATGAACATATCCAAACTGGCTCTCTCTCTCCTCGTCCCTGATCTTAGGCAGCTTGGACATGTCCATCTTCACGGGTTTATTAGTCTAACTGTGTGGAGAGCAGAGAGGAATCAGTTGAGGGAGACATTAGGCAACAGAGAAAGGAGAAAATTAACCAGGGGAGTGCAGATGAGGCCACCCACTCCCCTGCTACTTTCAACAACACGACATCTGCGTCTACATTTTAATAAGTTAGGCTTTTATGAGTAGCCACAATGAAAAGTGCTTTGATTGCTGCTGTAAACGGTGCTAGGAAAACTATTAAATCTATACTTGGAGGAATGATATGATGAGTGATATAACTTTCTGAATGTGAAATAGGAAAAAACAAAAAATAAAAAAATAAAAATCGATTTAATATTAAATATGTATTTGTAAAAACCCCTCCTTCTGTAACCATGGTAAACCCCCCCTTCTTTTTTGCTGGCTGCACACAGGTCCAGCACTACAGTCAGCTAACATTAGAGGGGAATCCCACACAGTGCAGCATGTTTCCCCTTCACATATGTACAGACAGCACATCTATACAACTTTTAAATACAGACATTTACACCCCCCCCCACCCCCCCAATCTTATTTTTCCTTTCATTTTTACCATATATCACATGATATTCTTATCCTAGCTCAATTCTGCAACATGCAGGAGCAACACAAATACAAGTTGTCATCAGTCGTGACATGAAGCCATCCCCACAGGGAGCACACTGCAGATGCTGTTAACACACGTAAGAGCAGCTTCATCTGCAATACACTGTATGCATCAGCCACAGGAGATGGAGCCGGCACACTCATATTACTCAGTTTTTACCTCCCTCATTTCTCATTCTCTATCTGACAATGGTATCGCACATACACTGTTTCTATGCCCTTTTCTTGTCCTTCCCACTGATGCACAGATCTTCCTGTTTACGCGAGGCTGCTTAGCCCATCTGTGCAGGAATACAGCAGCTCCACCAACAGGTCAATGCAGTAATTACAAGAAGTACACTTAAAAAGGCTCAAATCTGGTCCCTGGTACATTTTGCATTTTCTTTTTTTCTTTTTAAAAAGACCAAAAACTGACTAAATTTGATTGCTTTCTATTCGTAATTGTGTGTGTGTTTCAACACAACAACACCTAGCACACCTTGAGTATTTACAGGTATGCTTGAATCACTGTGTACCTCATGTTTTTAAAGAGCCTCCAAAGATCAGCATACAATGGAAAGATAAGGCCTATTGTTCTAATGATTCATTTAAGATCACAGGCAGCTCTCTTCCCTCTTGATTAATAAAAACCCTATCAATCCTAATAGCATTAAATATAAACCTTTAAAAATGCCTTTTGTGACATGATTTGTTACAAGTATCTTTACATGCAGCTAAAGTCAAATTCCCATGTAATAACCCTGGCTACAGCATAGGTCCATAACTTCCAGATAAAAGAGTTATTGCAAAGGACTTACAGACAGACCTGATCATATGATCCTGGCACATGACCGGCTGGCCTTACTGTGTGAGTCTCTTTAAGGAAGTGGAAAACTAGCATGGTGCAAAACTGGGAAGTACAAACTGTGACTGTGTGGAAACACTGGAGAAACTCACCAACCCCCCTTCGACTACTATCCTCCACAGAAAATGGACAAGGGGGCTTACTAAAGATAACTTTATCCTTCATTATTATACCATTGACCTTACCTTTGTTTTGCTAACGTGTGATGGTTAGTAAAGAAAAAGGTTGGAATGATCTTCTAGTGTCAATAAATGTCAAATTCAAAGTTAAAGAAGAGCAATATAGATTGGTAACCAGACAGGGACAAGAGGGCTGTACGTGTATTAACTGCAACAGAGAATTGAAGACAGGATTTGTCTCACTTTACGCTCATTATTGAATATCTGAGCAAAGGGACAGTGGGGTTAACACTAAGAAGAGACATCTGCATGTAGATACCTGATGTCTGTGCAAGAATGAGCTCAGAAATGTTTCATGTAGGTGAGATGACCACGCAAAACATCTTGACACAGTGACGTTAATTGCAGACTTCTTTTATGCAGGTATGAAACTCTGCTAAACTTTATTGTCTTTAATGCAATAAATACGCTCCAATAATAGAGATTCAATGACATAGGTATGACCTGGTAGTCTGTATTTAGTATATGGTGAGCAGGGCTCTGTGTCATTGCTTAAAAACTGATCCCAATGCAGGATATTCTGTTTGACACCTTTCCTCGAAATTGTTCCTTAGTTAGCTTTACTGACACAACAAGGAGAGTCTAAAATCCGGCCGATAAATCATAAATGAACACGTCTGTAACCTCCACTCATTCCCAGTTCGTTTTAACAGTGAAAAAATGTTAGCTAGCACCGTAGGTTATTCGGTATTATGAAAACGATAGCAAGACTGGTCTCTCGGCCTGGATGAAAACTGCTGGCTCTACCGTTTTGGCGCAACGGGAAAACTAAATGATTTCATTATCAAGATATAACAAAGCCAATGTTAGTTAATAATATCGAGATAGCTCAGCACGGGTGAAGTAAAATACAATACTTGCCGTATGGTTGTGAAGTGGTGGTTTACCGTCTTGCCTCGAGAGAGAAACGATGGGTGCTGTGATGCGTGACAGCAGACTGAGATCAGCTGACTTCATTCACTCGTCGCTCGGTTTTACTGCTGGGCCCCTGCAGCCGCCGCCATTTTGGATCCGCCCCGGGACTACGGCAAAGATTTTCAAGTGATGAACAATAGCGATCGATCACTCTAAATCAGTATTCGTCTACAGCAAGCATTATAATGGGTTCAACAGAGGAAAGGCCACTACTGGACCAAAATGAGTTTTGGGACATTCACGGACAATATTTTTTAATTAATTTAAACGTTCATGTCCCATAGTGCACTGTTTATCAAGAGCTATTTCTTATTATTTTAACTTAACAATCTAAAATCTACAAAACTTCAAATAATGTTTACTATAAAATTTTATGAGACAGTTAATAAAAGTATGGTGATGAAGGCCATGAGATCAAAAAAATATATAAAACAGCCTTCTAGTATCTCTAGGAAACTCTAAGCGTCGTGTGCTGAAATATAGAAGACTGTAGATGTTTGTGACTATGAATTTGTATAAATCATACATTCCCCTATACTGAGTAATAAATTGCAAGTGACCCCTGCATTTTTTCCTAATCTTGACACCCTGAAATATAGAAGGGCTGTTGCAATAGGTTTAATGTTTCAATTCATACTATATTACTGTATAATTATTTTTGCATTTAATCAACTTAACATTACAACATATAGAACAGAGACAAACACCTACATTTTACCCCTGGTTAATGTTGCCATGCTGGCAGGCTATAACAATTATCAAATATAAATATATAATAATTATCATAATTATAGGTCATATCTGTACACCTTACATTACATGTATAAGACAGACAAGATAAAGGACGGACTAGGCAATGTATCTATCTCTCATGCGGTGAATATCTTTGCAGTAACTTTTGAGCCAAAATGGAGGTGCTATCACATATTGCTGCGATTAATTTTTTACTCCATGAAAGTGTCCCTCTCTTAAAATATAATCTAAATGTGAATGTTAACGGAAATAAATGTTTTATATCTAAGAATTTCATAAACGGATACCTCTTTATGGTGGTCTCTAGTTATATATGTAGGGCTTGGTTTATGTTTTTAATTTTGTTTGTGTGTGTGTGTGTTAAAAAGCATTTGCAGGCAAGGCAAATCACATTCCATAAAACTACACTCTTGCAAAAATGTTGCAGTTTTAACATAAGAACATATATAATCATAGAAAAAGGAAAAGGGTTAACCCTAAGTAAGGACTCCCAGGCTACACCTCATCAATATCCTGCCTCATTCGCTATGCTTGGCAGATCTTAGTCCCACCCAGGAACTTAAAATCAGTCGTCTCAAATTTGAAGACTAACACATATTGTTTAACACAAACCCAAATATTTTATATGGTCAATTTAATACTGTGTAATGCAACCAAAAATAACTAACCCATAACTGGATTACTAACTGTACAAGGGGGCAACGAGATCGGCATCCAGACCCCCAGGGGACCCAAAAGCTTCAGGTTTACTACATATAATTTGGGTCTATTTAATATGATTGATAGCAAAGTTGTCAGCACTTAAAATACTTTGTGTCTAAATATAAAATGTGTTCCCCGGGGAACTCATTTGATCAATTGATTTTACTGGGGACCGTTGGGACGCTTTGCAACCTGAAAGACTAAACTCAGGTCATAAAAGTCTCACAGAAATACGCAGCAGTGCTTGTGCGCATGCGGGGGTCAGGGTTGACAGTCTCCACACAGTCGTGGAGGGAGTACGGCGGCTAAGCTAACTGCAACCATCGCAACTAGCTACATGTGGAGGGTAAAACGGGAGGCATCCCTGACCCTAACTCTGTCAAAATTTCTCCTTTTTACCCCAAACATCGGTAAAGTTCAGCCTCATCGAAAATAAGGGATAATACCTGTTTACAATGAAAGGGTGAGTGTAAGCTTTTGGGTCACGAATAAGTAGCTTAGCACGAGTAAAGTTTTTCATGTCTATTTTTTTCTACAAGGGAGGCGGGGAGGAGACGGCGAGGCTAGCTAGCTAGCTTGCTAAGCTACTTTTATTTTGGTGTAGGACAAAAAATACAAACGACAGCACCGTTACCGAAACGGTTTTGTCACGGATATTCTCGTTAAGTTAAGCCGCTAGTCGTTTCGTTTCGGTCGCGACTAAGCAAAGTTAGCTAGCAAGCTGTTACTGGGAAGCTGAGTCAGTAAACCCAATGTAGCTAAGCTAAACAGACAGATCCTGGACCTCAGATAATATGTGTGCTTGCGTCAAAATCGACAGCAGCTCCGTTAAATTTCGGCTAAGGGAGCGTAGCCAAGTCAGGTAACTAAGTTATAAGAGAATTTGCTGAGCAGGTAGTGTATGTTGGTCAACTGTGTCAGCAAACGTTAGACCAACTTCAGAGTTTGTGGCAGCTTGCTGTGTGTAACTTGATCTGTCAAAGTAACGCACTAGCAATGATGCCTCACGTTTTGGCTTACACATTTTTGGCAAAGGTGTCGATTCTCAGATAACGCGAGGACGATTAACGCTGTACTGGGTTAATTGTTCAGATAGGATTTCACAGACTTTACCGTCTGAAGCGTGGACGGATGCTGGCTCTGTAAATCTCGATGAACAACACACGTGACCAACAACTGTTTTTGGATGTGTATTCGTCCTAAAAATACCACAGTGAACCCCTCAACCAGGCAAACTGGACTGTCGTGTTTGGATCAACAAGACACAAATCAAAGTTCTTTAAAATAGAATATGTAACTGTTCATTTTTAGCAGGTCCCGTATCCATCCCACTTTGCTGTGGATTGCCATCTGTGAAGTGGCACACCTTCCACCTACTCTGGATTGCCTGTCACGTGACCATACTCAGGGGATTAATTATGGCTGCACTAATGAGCATTTTAATCATCAATTTATCTGGCATGTCATTTTTTTGTGACTAATTGAAATTGATGAAAGATACCCATCACAGGTTCCTAAAGCACAACATCCACAGATAGCTTATTTTGTCTGACCAACAATCCAAAGATTTTAAGTTCACTATTGCGGAAGTCAAAGAAAAACGTCAAATCCTTACAATTCAGAAGATGCAACTCAGTAATCTTCCCTAGTTTAGCAAGAAAATTACCTAAAAGATTAATCAGTTATCAAAATAGTTGCTAGTTTGGGAAAGTTTGAAGGGAAAAAAAAGATTCAGAGTACTACTAAGTTATCAAGATCCTGTGGCATCCTATTGTCATTTTCACTCCTGTACAATTGCTCTTTAATGCATTTTGAGTCAAATAATCCTGAACATAATGGTGTACCCGTTGTCAGTTATTTGACCGTTTTGCTCTTGTTCCAGTAGCCGGATCGAGCTGGGGGATGTTACGCCCCACAACATTAAGCAGCTGAAACGCCTGAACCAGGTCATCTTCCCTGTGAGCTACAACGACAAGTTTTACAAAGATGTACTGGAAGTGGGAGAGCTTGCAAAGCTAGGTAAGACTGATGTAACTCACATAACTTCAAATAAATCCTTTTTAAAGATTGCATGACTCTACTAGAAGTTATTACTGTTTAGGTTGTAAGACATGAGAGATTCCCTGTCTGTTGGTGGTGTTTCAGTGTTACCACTTCCTTCTTTTGCAGCATACTTCAATGACATTGCAGTGGGTGCTGTGTGCTGCAGAGTGGACCACTCTCAGAACCAGAAGAGACTGTACATTATGACACTCGGCTGTCTAGCACCCTACCGTAGACTTGGAATTGGTAAGGAGCTCTGAATCTCTAGAAAACGTTAAAATGCACTTTGTGATCTTGTGTTTTGTTTTTCAAACTTTGTCTTTGTGTCTCTGTCAGGTACAAAGATGCTGAATCATGTGCTAAACATCTGTGAGAAGGATGGCACTTTTGACAACATTTACCTGTGAGTTTTTTGCCTCAACCTGCAGTTGACACATATTTTCAGGGTAGATTAATAGTAAGCATAAATCAATATATTCTGTTGTTAACTGTTACTTTTTGACAAAGTCCTCTGTTTGACCACTAACTTAAATCCTTTTTCCCCTACCCACAGTCATGTGCAGATCAGCAATGAGTCAGCCATTGACTTTTACCAGAAGTTTGGCTTTGAGATCATCGAAACAAAAAAGAATTACTACAAGAGGATAGAGCCCGCAGATGCCCATGTGTTGCAGAAGAGCCTGCGCAGCCCATGTGCACCCCCCACCGGAGAGCTTCAGAAGGCAGAGTAGGAGCACATCATGGAAAGAGCACAGATGTGCCTGCCTCCACAGAAACAGAACTGTGACAAATGCCCCAGGGTCGACACATTCAACACTTTCTTCAAAGGACGCTAAAAAGAGAAAACAAATTTAAAGTACAAAAATTGCTGCATTTATTTTGCAAAGGGGTCCCCTTTGATTTTTGCATATTTTATTGCTCCCCTTCCCTCATACAGATAATGACAGAAATGAAATGACAAAATGACAAAAAAGCTCAGTATCCAGAAGTGTTCCTATTGACAACGTTGCCAACTTCAGACAGTTTTAGACATGGTGGAGGGGGAGGGTGTGGTGTTTGCAAATCATACTGTTTGTGTTTGAGTTGTTTTTATGCGGTTATTAAAGCTAATGGGGACATATCTATACTGTTGAGCAAAAGAAAACAGTTTGTTTGAAGCGGTAAAAGTGTTTGAAAGACCATCACTGACACACAAAATCCCAGCTGGTCAGCTGGGAGTGATGCTTTGAGTTTGGACGTGGAACAGTCACAACTCCACTCCCTCACCACCTGAACCCTGGGATTCATGGGAAATGAGTCTGACCAGTTTGATGATATGTCATGTCCAGAGGGGAAAAGCAGATATGTATTCCCTCGGTACGGCGCAAGGAAGGCTGAACGGTTTTGAGGTGGTGAGACGACGTGGTCACCACTCATAATTTCTGAATAACTTTATTTTCCAGCCTGTTAATTTAATTCCCCTTCAACTGTTTCTGTTATTTTTATTTTTTACATTGAGAAGGCAAATGGTTCAGAGGTTCTCCTGGGCTTACTACTAAGAGTGAAAACATTGAGGAATGAGAGAAACAAACTAAATATCTTCGTATTGAATGTGTTTCTTAGAAGGGCACTCCACAACGTCTTGTTAGGGGTGTCCACATAACAGATTGGCTGTTTGGGATTGGATTTGGGCATTATTTTCAGTGGTATAATGAAGGTGTGTGAGGATGTGTGTCTCTAAATGCATGGAAGTGTTTTGAGACATATTACCTTTAATACCTTTGGCACCTTATGTAGCCACCTTGGAGAAATGGTCTTCTCAAACTTCCTGCCTCAGTCCGATTCTGTTGTTACAGACATCTTAATTAGGTTTTGAGGCTAAACTGATAGTTTGGAAGTTTTTGGTATGGTCTCTTAAACAGTGTATTACCCAGAGGAAGCTCTGACCCCTCTGCATGCAAGGAGAGTTGTGTCCTCTCCACTGTAGTATAAGCATGTTTTTCCTTTCTTTGAAGAATTTTATCTTTTCTGGAGCTCTATATTGTAAGACTTTTTAACGTCTAAATAAAGGAATTACTATTTGCAGTATATGTGTTTCTGATTGTCTTATTCTTGTTCATGCCAATTATTTGCTAAATAAACAGAAACATAGTTGGAAAACCGTTTAAAATATTTACTGCAAAGAAATATGGACAGCATAAATGTCTGGGTGCATTCCCTGTAAACCCATCCCTGGATGCCCTTTTACACGTCGTGATTGGCTGAAACCTCCCACATCTGGAATTCTATTGGCTGTCACCTCCTCCAGAGCCCTCCCCTGTCTGCTCAAGCTTAGGTGTACCTAGATTGTTTTGAGAGATGAGTTGAGTGGAATGCCTTGCTAGCTAACAGTTAGCATCTAAACTCAAAGTTCTCGCAGAGACAGACAGTCTCCAAAATGCCGAGGCTAGAGGTTAGTGGAAACCACCCTCCATTAGCAGCGTTTTATCAGCAGGGACGCGAAGAAATTCACCATTAATTTGCTTAATAATTATGTCGTTAACGGTAAGCTAAGCTAGGCATTAGCCTTCTAGCTAACAACTGAATAGATAATTGCTCAGGTTGCTAGTTTCTTGCTGGTTAAGTAGCGGGATAATTTTCTGGATATCGCGTACTGTCGACAACGTAAACCACAACTCATTCACCAGAACTGTTTCAATTCGTTAAGCAGATTCTGATTATTCTTTAATATGCAGGTAAATGAGTTTGGGTTAGCTGTAAAGCTAGGTTAATCTACAACAGCTTGTTAGCATCTAGTAGTTCTTAGTCTTAATCTTAATAAGGTTTTTTTTGACTGTCTCGTATCTTCTGCTGTATCTAATCGTATGACACCATGACTGCTGGCTAATTGCAACTAAATTATTTTTCCTTGGTGTTCCACAGTTGTCTGGTGTCATCATGCTTATTTATAATTCATACTCTGTCCGGATGCTTTATGTTTTCATTGCAGGACGGGCACGGAAGGGATTTAAGGTCCAGCTGTTAAATGTGTTGACTGGTACCTCATCGTACAGGCAACTGTTCGGACAGGATGCCAGAGATGACTGAAACTCAGACACCCGGTCGTAAACCCAAGTAGGGATGTTTGCCATATCTGTTAACCAAATTATCAGTACACGCAGAAGTAATAAAATGTAATAAAAATGTGGACTCGTGTTATTCTTTTGCAGAAAGAAGAAAAACAAAGAATCTCATAATGCAGGTAAAATAATATCTCCTGTGCATGCTTCTGTTCTAATCTTGCTGTTAGGTTTAGGTGTATTTCCATAGGTGGAGATCATTTTCAACAGGGCTTTATATCAAAGTCTATTCTCTTCTTTATTTAGTTGAGAGACACAGAAAAGAGAAGATTAATGCTGGGATTAACCGCATTGGCAATCTTCTGCCCTGTTCCCAGGCTCTTAAACAGGTAAGATACAAGCTGACTTATTGTTTGCCCACATCAGTAACATTTTAAGGTCAAATTCGTGCCTGTATACATTGCATGTTTTTAACATCAAATCTTCATCCCCTTATCTTTAGAGTAAGAACATGATCTTGGACCAGGCTTTTCGCTACATCACTGAACTGAAGAAACAAAATGATACAATGCTTCTGGAGGGAGGAGATAAAGTCCAAGGTAAAGATTAACAATTGTACATCTCACGCCTAGTTTTTGAGTTTCTCATAGCTTAATTATACTTCAAGTTATAAAAGTGTGATTATACAGTACATGTGCTTGATTATGTTTGCCTGGTCTCTGTGCAGCGGAGGAGATCCGTCGGCTGCGGCGTCAGTTGGAGGAGCTCAGGAAGGAGAGTGCTCACTACATCGAACTCCTCAAAGCCCATGACATTAACCTTCTAGAGGACCCCACTATCAACTGGAAGGGCAAACAGCGCTGTGCCAAGGTGGCAAAGGTGACCCCAACTCACCAGCTCCCAAAGGGCATTATCGTCTATTCCAATGGAAATGTGATGTGCCCGGCAGGGAAGGAGGCTAGCCCAGGGAAACAGCCTGCAGAAACATTAATTCTTCAGCCACAGTCTGAGGTTAGTGGCAGGTTAAGAGTTAATGGAGCCCTTCTGCAAGTTAATACATCTTCTTCCACCCCTGCACTTCTCCCTGGGTCGGCTGTCACACCCACCCAGTCAACGCCAGGCCTGAGAGTGGTAGAGCAGTGTGTGGTCGAGACACCGTCTGCAGCCCCCACTCTGCCACCCTCTGTCTCTTACATCACCCTCCAGATCCCTACAGCCACCACAGCCCTGCCTCAGCAACCTCAACCTCCCGCTGCAGCTCAGACCCTCACAATAGCAGCCACTTCAGCCTCACAGCTCGTCACTGAAAGTCTTGCTCTGCCTGTGTCCACTCTACCCACTTTTTCCCAAACTGTAACCAGAGCAAAAGCTTCAGAAGTTTGCTCATGGGTCGCACAGGACACTGCCATCAGAACTGTAAGTTATACTGCTATCCCTAACAGCCAAGCCCTTCTTAGGGCAGGGGCGGCAGGCAGCACACAGACTACCTGGACAACACTGCAGATGGCAGGTAACACGGTCCAGCCAGTCTGCCAGAGTCTCCCCACCCCAGAGGTGAGCAACACCACCCAGGCTGTCCAGCAGGTGACTCTGTGTCCAATGGGCAACAAACCATCTGTTCAGCCCATTCAAATACAGATGCAACCAAATGTCCCTGTACAGCAGGCGCCTCTTACAGCCCACATTCAAGCGCAGCCCTTTCAGAGACCGCCCCAGCTACGGCCCGCTATTCTGAACCAGGCACAGCCTCAGCCTGTCCTAGCCCCTCAACCTCAGTGTGCTGTTCTCCCCCAGCCGGCTGTGGTAGCCCACCCTGCCGTCGCGTCGCAACCCCAGCCTGCTGTACTTCAACCGGCGTCATTGCTGCCCAATCCTCCAACTGCCCTCATCCCTCAGCCTCAGCCCCTCCCTCAGCCAGCCCTGGTGCCCCAGCAACAGGCCACCATGCTGCCCCTTCTTCAGACCATGCAGGTGCTGCAGGTCAACCCAACCGGAGCAACAGCCTCAGGTGTAACGGCATCACAGAACACTAACAACCCAAGTGTGGTCATCCTGCAACAGGCAAGTTCTTGCCCAACTCAATCAGTTGTAAGAGAGGAAATAACCAATCAGACCCCTTGTCAGCATATTGTAATCATCCAGGCACCCAATCAGGCTGCACCTGCCCCTCAAAATCCTCAGGTTGGCATGTTGTCTGCTGCTGTGCCCTCTGCGGTACCTGCTGTGTCTACTCAAATATCAACAACCAGCAGTTCAACGTCTGCCACTTCTCTACAGAGTGTAGGGGGGAAACAGCTGGTGCACATCCTTCCACGCCCTGTTCAGCCTCAAATGAACCATCCCCTGAATGTTACACAGGCATCCTCCTCTCCACCAGTTCCTCCAACCCCACAAACTATTACTGTGAATGGCCAGGTGTTTGCCTTGCAGCCCATGAAGCCCTCTGACAAAGTGAGCTCCCAGGGTGGCCAGAGTACACTCCAGCTGGTCCAGCCCACCACCACTGAGGAACCAACTACTAATGTGGCCCTCAACAGTTTAGGGGCCCTCAGCAATCTCAACCAGAGCATCTCTCAGGGCCTTCCACTTACAATTTCTAGCCAAAACAATAGTCAGGCTCCAGCTGCTCCGTTATCAGTCGTCCAGCAGCAGCAGCCTCCTGCTCCAGCGCCTGTCTCTGGAACCACACTTGCTCTACCTGTCCGACAGCTACAGGTCCCTTGCTTGAACCCAGTGACATCAGGGCTGGTGGTTAATGCCTCTAAGCCTTCAGGAAAGCGGCTTCGCGCAAATCTGAATATAAAGAGGGCAACAGCTAAAAGGACTAAACCTGTCAAGAAAAAAGTGCTCAGTCAGGGGCAGCCTGCTGTTGCTGTGTCAGCTAAGCCCATGGCTCCTGCAGAAGAGAGTCAGACAGTTCAAGTTACAGTATCTCAAGTTTTACAGTGCTCACCTGTAAAAATCACAGACATTCCCTCCACTTGTACCACAGCTGTGACAGTTACAGATAGCACTGTAGCTACAGGAAATGTCACCTCTACACAAAACACAAAGAAAATTGTTGTCTGTAGTTCATCTAGTGAGACAACTATATTTAGTCGAGCTCATTCACAGAGCAAAAGTTCTGTCAGTGCATCTCAGAGTGATGCTGTATTCAGTCATACTAACACTAGTGGTATGGCAGCTACAGTAACAACTATCAATGCCACATCGGCTAAGCCATCAATTAGTGCAGCTGTGGTCACTGACAGTAAACCAGCTGTAGCTCCTAGCAACAACTCAACTGTAACCAAAGTGTCAGTTTCAGAGGTTAAACAGCCAACCACCAGTACAACAACTAGCACAACACAGAGTAAGTCAGCTGCCACCACTGCTGTTTCTAGACAGAGTAGATCTGTGGTCAGTTGTACAGGTGCCACTGAGATTGGATACACTTCCACCGCTGTTTGTACCGCATGTTTGACTCCAGTCTGTACCAGCAGCATCACAACAACTGCACCAATATCTCTAAATCAGGCCTCCCAACCAACTTCCGTATGTCGTCCCCAGGGATCTAACACCCAAGCTCCTCTGCCCTGTAATAAACCTCAGTCTCAGTCCACCACTTCATCCTCTGTGTCCACAACTGTGCCGCTCTTGTCGCCTGCACCGGTTTCTGCAGCACACAGCTCTGTTGCAGCCCCTTCAGCAAGTTCAGAATTTAGGAAAAGAGTCAGCACCACTAGAGCTCCAACACAGCAGACTGACATAAACATGTCCAACCCCTCCCCCTGCCATCCCACAGAAGTCAAACCACCCCAGGCCCCCAGACGAGATAGAGAAAGTCAGGAAGAGAGACACTCCATAGCAGCAGAGAAAGGGAACTTGGTGGCAGCCACCTCTGACACTCCCTCTAGAAAGGACTTTGGCCTATCTCAGCAGGTGTACACTAACCTTGACGATCAAACTTTGGAGCACCCTATGACATCCAGCAGGCAGACAGATTCTCCCATGTCTACAGGGGCTGGGGGAGGCAGAGGCTTCTCTGTGGCTTCTATGCTTCCTCAAGGCCATAGTATTAGTGCGTCATCTGGCTCCTTTGGAACATTTACATTCACATCTGAGCAGGCAGAGATGTTGGCCTTGGCCATGCTAGAACAGGACAGCCCTGGGAGGAGGAGTGGAGGCTGCTCTGGGGACAACACTGCTTCAACAAACCCTACCACAGCCACATGGGAGCCCCCAAAAACCCCACCAGTGTCTGCTAGTAAAGAAAGGGGCTCAACTGGACAGCAGACTAAAGTGGCTAAGCCCATGGATACAGTAACGGTTAAATCTGCTGTCCAGGTGTCTGTCAGAGGACAAGTTGGGGAGGGGTCTGTCAGTGGGCCCAATGGAAGCAGACATCCACAGAACATATCATACTCCCAGTCTCAGTCCCTCCCCCAGGTCCAGTCTCAGAGCTCATCCCAGAGTGGCACGGTGGCTAGCCTCAGTGTCAATAACCTGATAAGACCCAGTTCCAGTCAGCAGCCCTACCCCGGCTCTCCCAGTCTGGCTGGCCAACAGGGCTCAGTTCCCTCGCCCGTCGGGACCTCAGCCCACATATCCCAACCCTCAAACAATGCCCTCTCACCCTGCTCAGGTGCAGCCCCGCCGAATGAGTACACCCCCTTAAAGACTGCTCTAATGAGGGCTCAGGCTGGAGTTGGTGTGGGTGAACGACAAGTAAAAATCATCTCCAAGCGGCAGGCCCAGGAGGCAGTGATGCTAAACACTGGAAAACGACCCAAGCCTTGTCCTCCATCAGTGAGCACTGTTGGCCATATGGATGTGAAAGCACCAGATCACAGTCAGATGATGGTGGGACAGCTGCTGCCCACCTCCTCCACTGTCATGACGAGGATTAATTCAGAAAGTGGAGGGCCCCTCTTCTCCACAAACTCTTTCATGAGCCCAGTAGTTCGGCCCATAGATGGTCACTGCCCTCCTCAAGGGCCCCCTGAGCAGAACCAGCCAGGGGTGCTTCATCTGCCCCAGGGTCATCCGCAGCATGCTGCAGCCCAGCCTGGTCAGCATCTGGGAGGGAACCTTTACATGAAACAGCAGCAGCAGGAGCAACAGAGACACCATCTGTATCATTTGCAACATCATCTGACACAGCCTGACCCTGCACAGCGCCACTCACTACACCAGAGGGCGCTTCAGCAGCAGCAGCAACAACAACAAGAGCAGCAGCAGCATGTCCAGAAGAAGCGGGGACTTGTCAGAGGCAGTCAGACAGGTTCACCTGCTGGCCTGCAACAGAAGCAGCATCACCTGGAAAAGTCTGGAGTTCAGCAGCAACAGCAGCACTCACATCAACAACAACAGCAGACACAGCATCAACAGCACGCGCAACAGCAGCAGTCTCAGCAGCATCCGCAACAGTCGCACCAACAATCGCAAGCGCATCAACAACCAACACAACACCAACAATCTCATCCCCAACAGCACCAACAGCAGACGCACCAACAGCAGCCCCAGACCCAGCATCAACAACACCAACAGCAGCAGCAGCAGTTACAGCAGCAGCAGAGCTCCCACTCCCGACACCAGCAGCATCTACAGCAGCAGCTCCAGCAGCAACAGCACTTTAGACACCAGGAGAAGAGCTGTGAAGCCCAGGCAGCAGGATCCAGGGCCCACCACAGCAACCACCTGGCTCAGCAGGAACACCTCAAGGTTGGTAGTGTCACATGGTGGAGAGTACGGTGCTATGAGTTAGTAAGATTGGAAAAAGTATAGTGTCTCCTGTGGTATTTAGTCTTCGTATCTTTATTGGCATTTTTAGTTGAGACATTTGAGAAACAAGTAATAGTGGAACCAACTAATCAATAGAGAAATCAGCAATTACAAATTTGATAATCAATTACTTTTCATTTACCATTCAAATCATATCAGACGTTGGCTGTTCAAAGCCTAACAACAATAAAAGGCTTTGTTTATTTTTGTGCCCAGGTACATCCAAATAGTAAATATTTGATACATATAACTTGTGAGGACTATTTTTAATTATTTATATATTTGATTTCAAAACAACAAAAATAATCACTACTTATTTCAGGCTGTGGCTGATAAGAGTGTTTCCCTTGCATATTGCACATTAACTCCACAAGTTCAAGTCAAACAATAATAATAACAATAATTAATTTTCCCTAGCTGTCAGTATTTTTAAGCAGTGTCTATCTCTATCTGGGAACTGCCACGAAAGAGTGTTTAATTTATGCTTTTGGATGGGTGTAGATGACTCACAGTTGGATGATTTTTTTTTTACATAATACCCGGCTTTATCGCAATCATTGTTTTACGAAAACCCAGATAAAAGCACAGACTCATGATATTTTTATTTTCTCTCCCTCAGCCTAGTCAGGACCATAACGCTATGCAGAGGATGATGAGCTCTCGGACACTGGAGCAGCAGCTCATCTCTCCTCCAAGCAATCCTGTGTCCCGGTCATCTGACCTGGCTTGCACTCCGTCACGCCAGGAACGCCACCGTGTTTCCAATTACTCTGCCGAGGCGCTCATCGGTAAGAGCACCACTAGCGGTGAACAACAGCAACGTATGGCTCTTCACCTTCAGCCTGGCCACGGTGCCACACAGGAGCAGCAAGACCTCCGTGGTTACCTGGACACATCACGAGGGAAGGCCAACATTGCACACAACCCACAGACCCGCCTGCCTTCAGATCATCCAGGGTCCGCTGATGTTCAGCGGGTCACAGAGTGTCCTCCCTTCAAAGCCATGGTTGGAGGAGGAGGAGCACATCAACTCAGTGGTTTTGAGGCTCAGGTGTCTCGTGGGAGTGACATGGCACCTAAGTCAGTGCCTCCATCTCAGAGGGGCCCTCAGGGGCAGCAGCAGGGAGGGTTCAGGATGAATGTAGGCCCTCCAGCAGATGGCAGAAACCGTGGCGGCTACAGTGGCGCTCATCCTGGCTCACAAGGAGTACAGGTTGGACCTGCGTTGTCCCGGGAGCAGGAAGGCTGTCACCAGAGTTTCATGCAAAGCCTCCTTTCCCCCCACCTTCCAGAGCAGAGTAACCACCAGCGAGCAGTTCAGTGCTGTCCCCCAGTCAGCATGGAGTACAGCTGTGTGCCTGGAAGCTCTTCAGGAGACATACAGGCCAAGGCCTCCAGCCCCAGTGTGCCCCAGACACAGAAGGCTCCAGCCATGCGGCTTGGAGAGGGCAATAAGGGCCATATTTCTCAGGTCAGCAGTAATATGCATGGAGGCCCAGGTGTGCGAGCAGGTCTCCCCCACCCTCCAACCCCGCACAGCAGCTCTGAGCCAGGCCGGTCCTCGGCCCCCTCCCGAACACTCACTGCTGTCAGCCAGCACTCTCGCCACATCACCCGGGACACTCAGCCCACCAAGCTGAGACCCGGTGACCGGCCTCGATCAGGAGCTCTGAGACCAAGCAATCCCTTTGAGCCTGAGGGCCACCTACCCCTGCCCTCTGGAGGAGGGGTGCTACTGAGCCGACCACAGTCTGGAGGAGAGGCGCGGCGCAGCACTATCGTTCGCTTTATGGCAGATAGTGGCCAGGTTCCTAGCGAAAACAACCTGGTTCCCGACCAACACATAACACAGAACTTTGGTTTCCCCTTTATTCCTGAGGGGGGGATGAATCCTCCACCTCCCATCAATGCGAACTCCACATTCATCCCTCCAGTCAGCCAGCCCAACACCTCGCGTACGCCCTCCCTTCTGCCTGTGGAGCCCCAGAATACTTTACCCTCCTTCTATCCTTCCTACTCTCCTGCAGCCCACCCCAGCCTTCCCAGCGATGTCACCCTCCAATACTTTCCCAACCAAATGTTTACCAGCCCAAGTGCCGACAAAGGCAGCGCTCCCCCACTCAACAACCGCTTCGGCTCTATCCTTTCCCCACCTCGCCCTGTGGGTTTTGGCCAGGCCAGCTTCCCCTTGCTCCCAGATATGCCCCCAATGCCCATTGCCAACTCATCTGGAATCACCCCTCACATATCCAACTTCAGCCTCACCTCTCTGTTCCCTGAGATTGCCACTGGCATGCCCACTGACGGCTCGGCCATGCCTATGTCTCCCCTGCTGTCTCTCTCCAACACCTCGTCTGCCGACTCGGGCAAGCAGCCCAATCGTCCTGCCCACAACATCAGCCACATTTTGGGCCACGACGGCAGCTCGGCTGTGTGAGGAGAGCTCCTGCTGCATATTGATGACCTGGTGCTCAGGAGTGAAGTGTAGTTTTCTGTTTGAAGGTGTTGTTCTTTTAAATGTTCAGTTCAGAAAGTGGTGGTGAAGCACCAGATGAACAGTTTGTAGGTTGATATGACACATCACACCCATCTGGTGGTGAGTTTTGTTGTCTACATGTTTACACAATTTCAAATATGTTCCCTTTGGCATATGTATGATATCGGTTATAATTTGTAATATTTCAAAAATCATTTCAATTTTATGGGGGCATGGAAATGTGGTCCTTTAAAGTTCTTTGTTTGAAGTGTTGGTTAAACCGACTGTTTGGTAGCAAAACAAAATCAAATTTAGGTTTAGAACTTGAATTCAGTGTATTCTGGGTCCTAAAGAAACCTTCTGCACAGTTACCTACCAATGTAATTTACTAACTTATATCAGGTTGTATTGTACAGAATCGTTTTTTGTTTTTTTTCCCCAAGAGCTATTTTGTAAATACCAATGTTTCATATCAGAATTGTTAGATTGTGTATGTATTTGTAAATACAAAATTGATTAATAAAGTTTATAAGAAGACCTTTGTATATTTCCTGCCAACTGGGGGATTGTGTGCGTTTGCTATTATACTCATTCTCCACTAGGAGGCACTTCAATTCAATACAGACTTTTTCTCTGCCCCAGGATGCTGCAAACTCCAACTCCTCTCCACTTTCACCACGACACACACAAGAGAAACAATACCAGCCCACATGGCACAGCTGCTGAACAGTGTTGAGGATATATACAGAGCTATGTGTAGACCCAAAGGGATCGAAGTTTTTTTTTTTTTTTTTTTTTTGACGTGGGGTAGTGTGAGGTAATCATAAAAAGTCGGTATATTACCTACAGTAGATTATGATGAGCGCGGTCCCAGTTAGAAAAGCCGAGCGGGGCCCCGGTAAGGTGGCAGAGCTTTGTCGCTGTGTTTGACACTTATAAACGCTCATCTAAACAAGCCAACATCTGTTTAAACGTAGGGCTTCATGCACAATATATTCAGCGGTTGATCTCCCTGTGACAACAGCACCTTACTGTGGCACTACATTTTTTTCCCCAACAGCCACAGCTGCAGGTCATCTGAGTAAATCAAAAAGCGGCGTAATTGCGCGCATGAATACAGTAGAAAAGCGGTCGGGGGGAAAAAATGTAGTGCTTAAGGTAAGTACTGTTGTCACGGGAAGATATATTTTACATGAAGCATACATTTAAACGGATATTGTATCGTTTCGATGGAGGGGTTTAAGTGTCTAAAACACATTTATTCTCGTGGCACACACAGCTCTGCCACTAGGTGCCCCGGTCGGCTTTCCTAACCTGGACCCTGCTCATCATAATCTACTGTAGGTAATGTACCAACTATATATGACTACCTCACACTACCCCATGTCAAAAACACTTACTATCCCTTTAAAGTTCCCACACGTAACTGTTACAATACTGAAAAGATGCACCAAACACACAGATCAATTTCATAAGCTTTTATTTACATGCAATTGTGCTCCAGCATGTGCAACCACAAAACGGCTATACTTGAAAAGGGGAGTGTGGATTCGGGATCTCCTTCATTTTGATTGCAGATGTCTCTGGAAAAAGACTAATACTTATGCACCGACCTGTGAGGGAAGAATAATACTGACACACCTGTCACAGAGCCCTCACCTGGCTGTCATTTGGTAACCAGCAAATGAGTAAACAGAAGTGGTTGCAGTATAAAGTTCAGCTTATCAATGACTGAGTTAAAAGACATTTTCCAGAATCTCTCCCATTCAGTGATTTAAAAAAATAGCATAAAATCAAAAAAAAATAAATAACTATACAATATATAATCTCTTGTACACTACTGAAACAGAATGATTTATGTTGCATACACTTGTTAATAGTTTGTTAATGATGAACAATGCATAATACATTTGTGTTACTGCTATACAAAATGACAGACTGACAGTTGTATCTCGGAAACATGATAAAGCAACAGCGAAAAAGCACCTCATAATTACAGCATCAGACTGGTTTCGAATGGTACCTTTGTTTCTGTCGTATGTAAAGCTAAGTACCTAAGGTCCAAACATTTAAGATGGAGGTCTACAAAAGGAATGACGTGAGGAGGGTCTAGACATGAAGTGCTGAACTGAAAGGAAGCCCCTGATCGTCTTCACATGAGGAATAACGTCTCAAACCTATTTCCCTCCTCGGGAAATGCAGACAGAGCTCAGCATCACAACATGGTACTCCCTTTGTCCATGACATAGTGAGAGGGGGTTGTATGAATAAAGAGTCTTTCTTTCAATATGAAAATAACCTTATATACAGTATAATCAGACACTTATGTACAAAAGCATAAATATATAAATATCTGTGATACAAAAATAAATATTTTCTCTTATTTTCTTCTGTTTACCAGTCTCTTATGCATCTGTTGTGTTGTCTCTCCCTTCGTCCTCAGGGGACGCTTCATTTGGGAGGATGTTCACTTCCTGTATCGTATCTTGGGATTGTGGTGTCGTGGCTGCTGATGAGGATGTGGTGAAAATCCCTTCGTCTTCGAGAGATAAAAGAGGGAAAGATGTCCGCTCTGCAAAAAAGAAAAAGAGTTGGTCAGAAAACAAGGTTTAAAAACACATATTGGCCAAAACAGTCTAATACTTCGGTCAGGATGTCAACCTACATCTCATCACATCTTTAAAACCTCGTCTTCATCAGGAAATGTATTTACTTATTTATATCTAAAGCCAAACTCATCATCATTAAGACCTAGATCTTTGGAATCTAAATGTCTGTAATACATGATCATACAGTATATAAGAAAAGCCATTTTCAGCCATTTTTTTTTTTTTTGATAAATAATTAAGAGGAAAGAAACCCCACATACTTTGAGTGATGTCCTCCTCCATTGTACCTCCACCGCAGAAGATGCCGTCACCGCCCAGCTGCTGCGAGCTGAGGTGGTGATGCGAAGAGTTGAGGAGCTGAAGAGTGGAGTCATCCGGAGAACAGCAAGTTTGTTCGTGATGATCTGGACCACTAAAGGAATAGAAGAGAAAAAAAAAAACATTAATATTAGCGCTTTCAATTTATGATTACCGTCTATCGGTTTATAAAATGTAAGAATAGGGAGCCATCACCAATGAGCAGTCAATGTCCTGATGAAATCAACTAAAAGCAGATCAACAAAATCTAAAAAAGAAAGACTGAAGATTTGGCCGATTTCCTGTTTCTTCTACCTTGAGTATTTGTTTCTTTACATCCCCATTCAGTTATTTCAGAAAATACTTGATCTTTTCTCTCCGGTACATTACATTATACAGTATATGAGTTTTGTATGTAAACAAACCATGTGGAGTAGTGGTAGACAGGCAGTTGTCCATTTGACACTGTCTCTGGCAACAAACTGTCACACTCCATATCACAATCCACTTCATCCTGCAAAGCACAAGAGCATATAGATCTTATTATCAATACTATTATTAAAAATGATGATAGCTTGTTAACAACCTGTAGCGGCTTGGATAAACGTCATACCTGCTGCAGCCCCGGCAGGCAGTGTGTCGGGTGGTGAGATTTGCCGTTTGGAGTGTATTCTCCATTAGCAGGATAGACGCCATGTGGCACAGTCATGTGTGCGTCCAGCGGGCAGTGGCCAACCAGCGCAAGTCCCTGAAGGGGAACCATGGTGTACTGGCATGACGACACGGGCGTGGCCACAGCAGGGAAACACAAGTCGGACGTTTGCTCTGAAATAAGCACAAAAAAAAAAAAAAAAAAAAAGGAGAATGACACGCACGTTGAGGCGAAGACTTAATTCCTGCAGAGACTTGAAGAAATGTGAGGAACACTCACTCTGTTTGGCCCAAGCCCTCCAGAGGCAGAAGGGGATGAAGGCGACAATGATGAAGACGAAGGCTCCCAGGACTATACCGACTATGAGGTAGGGGAGGTCACCGGGCCGCGGCACCAGTCCGGTGGGGAGTCCAGTCCCCGGATCTGGCGTCTGTGACGGAGCAGGCCGCTGGTGATTAGGACGAGCTGAGGAGAAAAAAAAATGTTAAAACAGCTCAGGCTTGCAAAAAAAGAGTAGATACTGAGATCCTCGGTGTTAGTCCCACTCTGCTGCCTCCAGAAACATCTAAATCTGCTAACTGCCCCCCCCCCCAAAAAATGACCTCACCTTTCGTTTCAAGGATCACTACGTTGCCAAATTCGCTCTCTCCCTTCTCGTTGAAGCTCTGCATCTTGATGTCGTACGCGGTCTCCGGCTGCAGGTCAGTGATCGAGTGCCAGTATCTGTCTCCCTCCACCACATCCTTCTTATAATCACTGTCATTATCGCTGTCTGTCGGCCGGTAGTAGATGTAGAAACCATAGATGGGCGTGTTGTTTACAGGAGTGTACTGTCGAGAGGGAAATAAATCAAGTTACATTCACCATGAACTTTAAGCCTCCAAAAAGTTGAATCTGTCCTGATTAATAGTAGACAAGAACAAACTTCTTCTTTTTTTTCCTTCTTCTAGTAACTCACCGTCCATTTGAGAATAATGGTAGTCTCATTGATGGCCTCATTGTAGGTGATGTAAGGTCCATCAACAGGGCGTTCGTGGGTTCTCCCACCCACCACAGTGTAAGCCTTCGAAGGGGCGCTGGGAGGACTGGAGCCGATCACATTCACCGCCACCACACGAAACTTATAAGACGTACCTACAGGGAGACGGGACAACCGTTACTAATCTGTCTCTGGGGGCCACAAGCGGCACTGAACGAATCTCTGGTTTGTGTGCTGACTAATGATGTTTGCTTTCACATTACTTTGTGTTTTCTTTTTCAGAACAAATGTGATGTTGATTGCAAATCAATTATGGTTTTGATTGATGGCAGCAATTACTGAAATGACTGTAACAACACTCATTATCCTGATGAATTTACGGGCCGTGGGAATGTAATTACACAGGACATCATCCTTGTAATTATATAGTACAATATCATACTACTCCCCCCCCCCTTCCAACAAGTCAGAATAAACTGCTGTGAACAACAACAACGTTTTAAGTGTGGGTGAAGATGGCCGACCTTTCTCCAGGCCCGTGATCTCCACAGAGAGACGCGACGGGGGGATGTTTTCCACTGCCGTCACCCAGTCCTCTCCAGCCTTCTTCACCTTCTTGTACTCCACCCGAAATGACTGGATGGGGAAGCCGCGGTTACCACGAGGAATCCAAGTCACGTATGCCGACGTTTCCGTTGCCGTGGAGACTGTGGGCTTGTCAGGAGCCTCGGGAGCTGCAGAGGAGGAGAAGTGGTGTCAGACGGAAGACAACAACAACAGACATAAACTCACAGACAATCTGTAATTACAACAGTGAAGGCAAAAACACATCACATTCAACTTACTGAGAGATCATCCTTCAGTGACAGAAAGGAAAGAGAAATTGAGAAATATCCATGTTAGTCAAAAGGAGAATGTTTAGAGGTTGACAGTCTTACTCTAAAACAATATCTACTTATAGTTATCACAGCAGAAGTGGATGTTGTTAGTATTGTTAATTAGGAGAGAATTTGTCACAGGGGCAGAGAAGCTACCGGATACTTACGCGAAAGGCTTGGTGAAGGAACAGCTGGAGTTTTCGGCGGATCATTTTGACCACCTAAACCACGACCACGACCTGCAGGCAGAGGAACATCAACAGTGACGTCAGAGGAAGAAAAAAGTATTCTGAGCCATGTTTAAAAAAAAAAAGGAAAAAAAGGATAACACTGGTGATATCCTGTAGTTTTGTTTTTGTCAACAATTGCCATGAGTATTGTGGCTCTCAGCCTCAAGCCCATTTGTTCCTACACAAGACATAAATCTTTAACAATGACTTGTGAATATGTCCCTTCAGTTTGAAAAAAGCCTTACATATTTTCAAAAATGAGTTTTTACAGCTGCAGGAGGGTGTATGTAAACTACAAATAAACTACAGTGCCCTTTAGTCAACTATGGGTTTTTGTGGCACAGAGGAATAAGCTATATCAAGCTTTCAATATATACACTGCCAAAGTAGGAAAAAAACAAACCAAAAAACCCCAAAAAAACCCAAATATCAAACTGTGGGGAATCAACATGGCTGCTACGGACATTGCTATACTCTATGACTGATCCGACAGTGTCGCACCTTTGCCGGTCCTGAAGGTCATCATAGCTGGCTGTCCCAAACCTGCACAGTTCTTGGCAGCCATCTCCACCTCATACAGGCTGTCTGGCTGCAGATTAGTCAGGGTCAGCTTATGGAGAGAGCCTGAGATACTGATGGAGATCCACTCTGCTAGAGGGTCTCCCACCTGACAGGGAGAGAGAGACAGAGGACTCAGTTTACTGACACAGAAAATGTGCAGTTTGAATATGAAGCAGCTAATACGTCATTTAATTGAGTCTGAGAATAAGTTCCCTGCATTACCTTTCTGTATTTGATCATGTACTCCAGAACAGGGACTCCTCGCTCATGCCGCGGCCTCCAGGTGAGTTCGTAATAATCAGCCTTGCCTGTGCGTGGCTGGCTGAGGATGATGGGGGCTTCCGCGGGAAGGATCTGTCCTGGTAGCTCAGAGCAATCCATCGGCAACATGGCGCCTGCAGCCCCAGGCCTCACAGGGGGCTGCTCTCTTAGCACCTTGTCTGGGCTGAGTGGCCGATAGATTGAGGGCAACTTCCCCCTTGGTGAAATCCCTGTAAGAGACAGAATTAATTACATGTAAAAGCTGTGAAATAAAATCAAAATCCAAATTAAAATCTCTGATAAATTACAAAACTACGCGACTTACCAGTTGACACTGTGATGAGGCGAGCGGAGGCCTGCGAGCTGCCCACCCCGTTCTCAGCCATGCACTGGTACAGCCCGTCGTCCTGGGGGCCCACGTTGGAGACACGCAGCAGCCGGGAGGTGAGGCGATGGCGAGGAGATGGGGCAAGGGGCCGGGCGTTGTGGAGCCACATCACAGACGGAGTGGGCTTACCGCGGGTCTGACATGTAAAGCGAACAGTCTCTCCATACACGACCTCCTGCTGCTGCAGCTCCACCGTCACCTGAGGAGGCTCTGAAGGAGACAGCGGAGAATCGGAGTCAGAGACGGACACAGGCTGCAGAGGCTGGGCCTGAGTTTATATCTTCAAATTATTTGTTTCGTCTGACTCGGTCTAAAACCCCAAAATATTCAATTTACAATTATAACAACAGAAAATTCTCACATCTAAAGCTGAAACAGATGAATGTTTGCTATTTTTGCTTGTTAAGTGACTTAAACAATCATTGATAATCATAATAGTTGTCAGTTAACTCATTTCAGCTCTAACAATGTCACATGCGTAAGAGAAAGTGTGTCTGACTAAAATCATAACCATGCGCATGTGTAAGTACAGGCTATATGACAAAGGAAGGGGCTATGCAGAGCCAGAAGGGCCGAGCCAGCTAGTTGATGGTTGGCTGCTTATGAATCAGGGAAAGACAGAGCTCATTACAGCTACAGCAGCTCTCGACTTTAATTAGAGCCAGCTGCAGAGAAACAAGCCCACAACACACACACACACACACACACACACACACACACACACACACACACACAAAAACACATACACACAGACAGAAAATCACTGTAAAAACAGTCATCCATAACCTAGACACAGTCAATCAAGTTCTGCTACAGAATAGAGGGCTCTGTCTCCACCGACGCTTTCTAACACAACACCGCCCAGGCATACACGCTTCTCACACACATACACACACATACAGAGCCCTGTCTTCTGTCCGCCAAACAGGAGTCAGTCTAATCATTAAATCCATAACATGGTCAAGACTTTACCCATGAAAGAATCCTGGCAGAGTCTCCTATCACCATGAAAAGCCGTTACAGGAACGTGCATCAGAAATTAGTTTAAAAAATTTATTTGAAAAAAAAAACAAAAAACAAAACAACCAAGGACAGTTCACCAACACGAGCAGATACACAAGACGCTAAAAACAACTCTAGTTCACTTACCAAACACTTGTACGTCATAGAGCACCGTCGCAGAGCTGGCTGAGCCGATACCGTTGTCCGCCCGACAAATGTATGTCCCCGAGTCGCCCTCGCCCACCGCATCAATCAGCAGGTTGCTGAGCAGAAAGCGTGTGTTGTTATGGAAACGCAGGTCCTGCCCATCTTTTGCCCACGTCACCTGCGGAGTAGGGATGCCGCTGGCAACGCACTCCAACACCAACCGCTGGCCTTTGGTCACCATGATGGACCGGGACGCCGGCGGGTAAATGATACGAGCCGCTTCCGACGTGGAGCCTGGGGAAAAAAAAAAAATGGAGACAGTCAGGACTTGAATAAAAAAAAAAAAAAAAAAAAAAAAAAAAAAAAAAAACTTTTCCCGCCCGTCTGTTTCTTCTAACTGCTTGTACACCTGTTGTGGCTGAGATTACATCTACAATACAAAGAACTTAAAACACTTCCATCTTTGCCTTTGAAGATGCAAAAGCATGAATTGTGCACGTCATCACCTGTGACTAAATGCGTCCTGGCAAGATCAGTTGATAAAAGTCTCACAAACTGGCACGTGTGAGACACATGTGCACCACATATTCCTACAGTAAAAGTTACAAGCTCTCTAACAATGCCTTTAATGTTTTCTGATGTAGGTTCTTGTTAAATGAGCAGTGAATTTTTCAGAATGACCCTTGACTTCTTGTTCCACATATTTTTTTTGTTAATTGGAGCAAGTTATGCCAATAATAAGAAAACTTGCTTTTCTGTCTCAACATCAGTGTGATGAGATGGTGACTCACGGCGTATGCGCAGGCGGTCGGCAGAGGTGGATGTTTTGACCTCCTGAGTGACGGGGTTGTAGGCAGCGCACTTATACGGCCCCTCGTCGTCCCGCGTGGCGTTGACTATCTGCAAGTTCCCTGAAGGCATGATGAGGTAGTTCCCTGCAGGAAAAAAAAAAAACAAAACATGTCAAGTGTGGGCTTGACAAACTTATATATGAATCATCAAAATCAAAATACGGCTTTGGTTGAAGAAAGAGATTAGAAAAGGTTTTTAGATTATTTTATGGCATTTCTGCCTTTATTTGACAGCAGAGCATTCAGAGGCAGACAGGAAACAAGGGGAGAGAGATATGACGTGCAGTTAAGGTCCCAGGCTAGAATAAAGCCAGGGACATTGGGAGTTATGAGCTGTGCACCTTTTACCATTCACCCATCAGGAAACCGCAACTTATAGGTTTCTTTGTTAAATGAAGTAAAATGCAGGGGAACATACTCTTTAGGCTGAGCTAAAATGACTCATGTGCAATAAAACGAAGAATTAGATAAAGAAATGTAATGTTAAAATCTGAATGTATTAAAAATGCACTTTAGAGTAGATCTTCTCCTAGTGTGTCTGATCTGTGCAATCTTTCCACAATACAAAATTGTAAAATGCACGTGTCACAGTTCTACAGCAAAACATAAATTAAGTTTTTAAATCACACTGGAGAGCAAATTTCGTTCGGTGCAAATGGTTCAGAGGACAGTGGGCTACACAACAACACTGCAGCTTACTGTAATATGTACAAGTGCTACAAACTTAGTTTTAAACCCTGAAGCAGGAATATAGGAGGATATATATATATACGTGTGAAAATACAGGGGCACGACTAAGACAAAGAGGAACCACAGAAAAATCTTATGGTGAAACACTGTAACATGAGTCCTGTGTGCCATTCCAGTGCATGTCTGCACCATCAGCAGAGGCCACAAGGTGGCACCCTAGAGTCTGACCAGGAACAGTTGGTGAATGCTCATGAAAGTGGGATTCATTTCCTCACAGATAAGCTGCAGACATCAGTACCTAGAGCTCCCAGGCATCATCAGCATACCAGACACAAACCACCAGAGCTTTTCTTCTCTTCCAGGCAACTTAGAAGTAAATAGTTTGAAAAATAAACAACTGCATTCCCATGTTTCAACATTTGAGATAATACCCTTATCACTGGTTTTATAATGGGTCTGATAACAGGATTATAGCATTCCGGTAAATTATGAAGATAGTATGGCAATCAACAGGGAAGTAGGGGGAGAGAGAGAGAGAGAGAGAGAGAGAGAGAGGGAGAGAGAGATCCTAATGAAATGAAGCATCTCAGTAACCTTTGGATGTCTCCAGCCACTCCTGTTTGACACTGTAGCGGACCTGAGCCTTCGGCTGGCTTTCCGGGAGGTGACATTCAATAACTGCCGTGTTGCCTTCATCCACCTCGATCTCCTGCTGGTCATCGGGCTCGAAGTCCCGCAACTCTGTAAAAAACAGGCAGGCAAGGGAGAAAAAAAAAGTCAGTTCAGCGTTATTCCATCATCTTAATACACTTGTAACGGGGTGAGTGTGGGACCCAAATGCAGCACACAGTACAACAGAAACAGTTTGTAGGGGCTTTTATTTCTACCAAGGCAGAAGCTGGAGCTGACAGGTTAATCCAAAAAAAAAAAAAAAAACAGTGAGAAACCCTCCTGGTACACCTGGAGAGTTGGGGACAAACGGCTTTGGCATCAGGGAATCATTCCAAGAAACGCTGGAGAGTGTCGCATGGAGAAAAGACTGGAAGGGGTTTTGGGGTTTGTGTAATCAGGGGCAGCTGTGTGACCAGGTGAATGGAGGTGATGCAGGGAGGTGCAGGAGAACAGGGTGAAAGGAAAATTACTGACTGGGAGCCGGATGACAGGAAATGCTGAAGTGAGGCAACACTGTGTAAATCACATCTAACTGAACTGTGTATACAGTCAGTCCTCGGCTGTAGGAGAAGAAAACAGCATTGATCTGAGCAATAATAAACTCTGTAATAACTGTGTTGTTTCCATATCGAGCGTCCCTCACGTCAGCCTGTCCCCATTGTATCATAACCAGGTTCCCACAACTTCTCTTAGGAGCTCTCTCTTTGAAAGTAAAACCTCTTCTTCCTCCATTTAGTAATGTATTTCCCATTGCTTGTCTTAACATGATCCCACTAAAAAGACCAAAGAAAATTTATTTTTTAAAAAAAGGCACACCGGCCAATATTTCTGTTTTACTCATTCCTCAGTCCCTTTGGACTCCAAAGCCTAAAGGTGGTGTCTGTAACATTCGAGTGGGTGTCGTTAATCCTGTCCGACATTATACTTGGACCGGGGCCGTTCAGATTCTTTGGGAAATGGAGGAGTGCGATTACTGGGGCCATGTGCTGCAACTGTGTCCCACAGACACACAGTCTGCACAGCACAGACACTCAGCCGACCTCTGACCTCCTAAACCCCCCGCCTGAGCGGCTCAGAGGCCTGGCCATAAGGTCAAAGGTTAGAGTTGTCCATCCTATAGAGTTTCAAAGAAAGATATCCAGTTTGGGTTTGGGGAGGAAACGGCAAAACTCTGCTCTTAAGAGGCTGAAAGAAAAAGACAAAAACTCATAAAAATCTTAGCGGGGGATAAGCTAGCATTTTATAGATTTGAAGTAGAAGGAAACTAAAATGAGACTGAGAAAAGAAAAAAAAAGAAAAAAGAGAGGGAGCAGTACAGGAGGGGGGAAAAAGAAAGTAACAACTGGAGAAATTTGTCATGCAGGAGTCCAGCAGTGAAATGAAAGATAAATAAAACCTCTCCAGGAACGTAATTAAACATCTACCAGCCTTGCTGATTTATTCTTAACAAACACAGCCTTTCTCCATTCTTTCCAGAGGTGCTATAACCGGTGTGTTTTTCTTGGACCAGCCACACGCTCTCTGGCAAAAAAGACCAAGCTGCTGGTATATATACAGTCAGCTGATGAGCCTTTGTATACAGCTGTAATTCGATAAGCAAAGTTTAGTTAAGGCCAGGGTATCTACTGATAGGGACATCACAGTGATTTACTCAAAGCACTAAACAAACATCTTCACTGCAGGCAACTGATTTATTCACCATGCATGCTGGATCTGTCCCCGTGTCTGTGGAAGGGGGGGGGGTTAATGGCAGAAAAAGGGGATATCAGGGTACACACACACACACACACACACACACACACACACACACACACACACACACCTCCATCTTTGACTCAGAATCAGCTCTTATTCTGAAAAATGAAAATCCCAGCCAGGACATGTCAAGCTAAGTGGTGTATGTGTGTGTTGGGGGGGGGTAAAGCCTTCAAGAGACCGTGTGGCGCTCCATTTGCTAAATCAATCAAGGTGCTGTTTTTACAGCCACTCTGCCTCCTCTTTCATATCTACCCATCCCTCCTTCCTACTTCTCCCAAATTCCTCCAGTTACACCTTATAACCCCCCACCCAACCTCTACCTCTCTCCCACTCCACTGCCCCGCATTCTTTACAGGAACAACCCCGCATGTGTGCCTCTCAGGTGTGCATGCATCTACGTGAGTGTACACATGAGTGCGTGCTTGCGTGTGTGTGTGTGTGTGTGTGTATCCTACAGGGACGGAGGATTGATGGTATTCATAAAGTGAAGCAGACCTCCCGCACCAGGGCTGTTTGGCAAGGCAGACTTAAATACTTCTAGAGACACAGCGCATTCATCATCTTTATGTGTAGCAGTCGGAGGCCCGCGTGCGTGTATCTGAATTATAACATGTTTGTGCAATGTGTTGTTCGTTGGCGTTGTGCAGATACATGTCTTCTGTTTTCTGCAGCTAAAAGAGGGAGGGCGATTGTCTGCACAAGAATTCAAGCAAGGAGCCTTTTAACTTATGCCAGAAAAGCACAGACTCCTCAGAGTGGGATGGCGTGGAGGGTCTGGAATCAACCTATCCTGATCACAAAAAACATGTGCGCACAACTGAGAGGGCTCACATGGAAAGGCAGGCACGTACACAATCCCCGTGGAGCAATTCCTTAGGCGGTTTAGGGGTGGCCGAGGAGAGACCGTTATTAAATTAGAGAAGTTTTGGGGGGGGGCGACCAGTCTGGCTCCACATGTGGTTATCTCAACACGATTCATCCACTCTTGGAGCTATCAATAACTTTTAATGCTTTTGTACATGTGCGGCACACTCTCTCACATAATCACAGCTTGACAAAGTATCACTCTGCAGAAGAAAGAGGGAAAATAATAACTGGAGATGGAGATGACAAAAGAGGAGGGAAAGTGAAAGATAATGAAAGGAGGGAAGGTGGGAGAGAAAGTGACAGGGTGAAGAGTGAAAAATGTGTGAAGGAAGAGAAATGCGAGTGTGTGTAAGGTTGCGGAGGGCTCGAGGGAGACAGAGAATGTGACATCACGTCTCATCTTGTGGAGGGATCTTGTCTCAACTGGCCTGAAACACCTCCGGTTTCTCCGGCTATGGCAGCCTCATGCATCACATCTCTACATGTAAAACAATACACTTAACAGTGCTCTGTTTTTTTTACATAATGCTGTGTTTTAGTCAGGCATGCACCCATATCCTCCGTCATCCCCACACACACACACACACACACACACACACACACACACACACACACCCTTATCTTCCCTCAGTCCTCTACCCAATTACGGGGCCATAATTTCTGGCGAGCCCTGCTGTCGCGCCCTGTGGAGAGGAATGTGGTGTTGTGGGGAGAAGAGGGGCCAGTGGAGGTAGGGGGCCCCCAGGCTGAGTTCTGGTCCCCTCTCTCTGCTCTGACTGGCCCTGGCCCCCCCGGCCCCTGGGTCCCTTCCATTCCTCTAGCTCAGGTTACACAGCCTCAGGCCCCCAGTCCCATGATGCGTATCAAATATAACACCACACACTCGGACCAGCAAAGCACTAAAAATGTCAGCACGGTGAATAACTCACTTTAGCTCCATTAGATCAATAAGATAGCAGCTGTTTTCTAACCACACTGAATAAATACTGTCCAGTTCTATCACTAATCGATGTGCAAAAGTTTCCCACCAAAACTGGAGCCCTGCCTTTGTAAGCATCGGACTCAGACCTGCCACAGGCAGTGGAAAACTACAAGGTTTACAGCGTTGTATTGGTGAGGATTCTAAGCAAACAAATACCACCCCTTCACTGTTTCTGTTCTACTACAAGAAAATGAAGTCAAAGGCGTTCTTAGGATACTCCAACAAACCAAAAAAGGGGCCAACAGGGGCTTGTGTGTTTGTGTTTATTTTGTCGCAGCTTTGTGTGGGTGGCTACTCACTGGCAGCGGTGACGTTAGCAGGCACACTGGCCAGGGCTCCAGCGCCGGTGCCGGCCACACACTGGTATCTCCCCAGCGTCAGGTTGGAGAGTGTGGGAATGAACAGGCTACTGGGCCCCAGCACCACACCCAGGTCTCCGTCCACCAACTCCCGGCCGTTGAGGCGCCAGCTGATGTTGGCCGAGGCGGGTCGGGCGCTGCAGCGGAGGTTCACGCTGCCCCCCAGCTTCTGCACCACGGACATGGGCTCTTCGGTGAAGGCCGGAACCTCATCTGAGGAAAAGATTTTTACAAAGCAGTTTAGGAGCAGATTCAAAATGTTACTGTTTTTACTTCAATTGTTTTCATTGTCTATTAATCTGCTGATTAACTGTAAATAAAATCATGCCCATCATAATATCCTAGCGCACAAGATGATCATTAATCGTCTTGTTTTGTCTGACCAGTGGTAAAAAAACAAAAAAAAATTCAAGAACATTAAATTTATTACGATGTAAAACCTAGAAAAGCAGGAAATTCTCACTTTTCAGAACCTGGAAAAATCCTGACTGATCGTCAAAACAGTCACCAAATTTCTTTCAACTGATTAATCAATTAATGGGCAAATCCTACAATGTTTCTTTTTCTTTTTCAGTTCACCCACGGTGGTTGGTACAGTTCATGTAAACTACCTACGTCTTCAGATTCATCTCAATCAAACTGCTGTTGCAGCTGCCAGGCACATAAAACACCTCCCTCCCTGTGAGCCAGAATATTTTGTCCCTGGCAGGACTTATCCTGCACCAGGTGTTTGGAAAGACTAATGTAAAGGCATTCTGAGCACAAAGAGCACGCATAGGGCCTGTGGTGTGTACCATGAGTGCACATTAATGGACACTTTGCTTTTTTTTAATGCAGATTATGCCTTAGAGATCCAGCTTTTCAACATCTCATTTTGTGTACTCACCGGAGACAGAGGCGCCACTCTGCAGGCAGCAGAGTAGTACTGCACCCAGAGCACACAACACTGGAGCCCTTCTCTTTTTCATCCACGGAGTCCAGTCTCGCTTTCCAGACATCTTCCATACACTACCCCCCTGAAACACACACAGACACACACAGGAGAAGGTTAGGGAGGCATTTACAGACCTTTTTCACTCTAAACAAACTGCATAAACCTGAAACAAACACACACACACACACACAGACAGAACTGCACAGAAAACACAATCCCCACAATTCAATGCGGAAACATGCATCATCCATTTAAACATTCAATCTTGAATTCATACATAACCCATTCTCTCTACCTCTATGTTACTTGTATACAGACATACACAAACAGGCAGCCATTAAAGAAACACAACCCAGGTGAGGCGGTGCACTCTGCAGCACCCTCAGCAGCACCCTCAGCGGCACCCTCAGCATAACCCTCAGCAGCCAAACTCCAGACACAAATAAAGCTTTTCTTTTCTGTCAGCCCCCATCTCACCGCTGACCCCATCTCCTCCGCCTGTACCCGCACCCATCCAGCCCTCCATTCATCAAAGGGGCGCCCTCATTCTGCGGGCCGTAACCCGACCGCTCCACCTCCCCGCTCAGGTGTAACCGATACAGGTAGATGGTCCAGGAGGAGGGAGGAGGGGAAATACACAGGCTGCATTCAAGAGTCGGGACAAAGAACAACTAATGAGAGGCAGGACAGGGAGGGGTGGGGGGGTATATCACAGCAGCGTGCATGTGTGCGGGATGGAGGAGAGGTGGCCTCCTTTATACTTCAGTGCAGTATGTATCGGGAGGGAAATGGAGAAGACCACGGTTATGGTCAGTCTATTAACAGTTAAAGCAGAGAGGGGAGCTTTCCTCTCTCCCTTGTCGCTTGCTGCCAAGTTTCCCGAATTCTTTCCTGTCAGGTTAAACTAACAACTTCCCGTCAGAATGAGGAGGGTGGTCCTGCAAAACTGAACCTCTCTTTCTCCCTCTCTCTCTCTCTCTCTCTCTTTCATACACATACATGTCGCTAAACATGCACACACTCAAGGGCATAAACAAACCTGCATCGCTACAGTAAAAATGGAAGCAGCGCACGACTTTCTCATACATATTTGTCCTGATCTTATTATGGCAAGGCAATGATTAATGAAGGCCAGGGACTAGGGACTACACACACACTCGCACAAAACACACGAGGGACCAAAGCAGGACAGTAAGAGAATGGAAACTCTTACAGCGCACCTTCATCATCTAATGGCAGCAGTTTAGCTGCCTGGCACATTTACTGAAAATGAGCAAAGCAGCATGCTGATGGAAAAGCAGCCGTTAACTATGCCAACTGACACACAAGGCCTCACATTATCCTGCTAGATTTTAATTTCATATTACAAATGCGTGTAAACAATTTTTGACTCATTTTAACGCCACCAACAGCAGGGCCACTCTCCAGAAGAGCTGTAACAATTAGTCAGTTAGGTGATGAATCAACAGTCGCTTTATTTAAATCATAACCTGATTTCTTTACCACCAGGGGGCAGCAGAAACAAGACTGACTTGATATGGCTGACTTGTTAGCAGAGGTTACCTATTTACACATCCAGCATATACGGAGCAAAATTAGCATTAATTTGGAGGCTAGGTCCAATATTCCCACTTCTTTTAGCTCCGTTTTGATCTCCACCAACTCCTGAAAGGGATTTCTCACTATTTGGCTGCCAAAAGCTGCATTTCCTTCGCCAGCTAGTTGTTTAGCACTGCGCAGGCAGTATACGGTGGATTTTTTGAGCTTTTTTGTTGCTCGCTGTGGCTGAAAACGAAGCTGATGAGAGCTATAAGACTGAATCAAACATATATACGTTGTGGGCCCGAAAACAAAAACAATGAGCTTTAAGATGCTAAAACACTCCCTAGAGCTGAGGGGAATTGTGGCGTGAGTGACCCTTTCATATGCAAGTAGTCAGGTGATTGATTGTGAATATAATAATATAAACATTGATTATAGCTGTTTTCGAATGTGGAAATTTGTTGGTTTCGGCATTACCAGTGATGCAAATAATCCTTAGTTGCAGCCCTGCATACATGTCCAGTTGCATTTACACACTGGTCCAGTCAGAGTGTCCCGTCAGTAGTGGGCTGACTCGGTAAACAAACAGCAAGCTACTGTGGGACCAGGAGCCAGCATAGCTGAAGGCCTGTGGCTTCTGTGGCCGGTTGCTGTATGGACACAACCCGGGACAGCTGCCCATAAAAGACACATACATCTGTATCAAGCACCTGTCCCAACTGCAAGAGTCACTAACCGTAAACCACACCAGTGAGTCTGCCAACTGGACTCACAGCGGGACACGCTGCCACAGGCTTGAGGCTTTTTACCTGTCCAATTTCTGTCTCTTTTACTTCAAAATAAAAGTAGAGACAGTGAGACAGGAAGAGAGACAGAAACAGAGATAGAGCTTTGTTGTAAAAGCAGTACGAGAAGGCCCCTCGTACATCATCACTCCCCAAGAAACAGCCTTACTCCTCTGAGCCTGTCTGTCTGATTCATTAGTCAGCTGGGTCCTGTGTTTGCTTAGCAGATACCCTGCAACAAGATGAAAAGCTGGCCTGACATCTACGTCCAACTTTTTCCATCCATCCCCTCCCAGAGAAGTCACAGACAAGAGAGAGAGAGAGAGAGAGAGAGAGAGAGAGAGAGAGAGAGAGAGAGAGAGAGAGGAGCCTCCTACACACCAGCGAGACTGATAAAAACCAGAGCATACACACAGACAGCTCCACTAAATTAAGAACTGGGAGAATGTGTGTGTGTGTGTGTGCGTGTGTTGTTTCTTACCAGTAACGAAAAGCACTGCGTGGCAAACACTCAGCGTGAGCAGCTTTGTGGTATTAAAACATACTTCAGTGACAGTGCATCGAAGAGAACTGTGTGAACTTTTCAGATCTGCCAGTTCCAGTGCAGAAGTATGATTACTGGAGAGCAGAACTATTTCTGCAATCATGGTGAGGAATTGACTTGACTACAGCGAGACTCCCAGAAGACTCGACTTAACAGCAAGAAGGCAAGAGAGAAAAAAAATGATAAAATGCTGGAATTATAATTAAAAAAAAAAAAACATAAGACAACACCAGGTGGGGCTGTGTGTTGAAACTCAAACGTCTGCTGCTGTTTTCCAAAAACTGCCTGAAGATAAGACTCGGATGAGACGTTCAATGCCAACTTAGGCAACATTTATCATTTGAGAACTTTGGCCTCTTGTTTAATGAAAAAATTTGGTTTTGAAAAAACAGTGTTTTTCCACTTTGTATTCAGATACCCGGAGTCGAGGTGTAAGAATCAGTATTGTGTGAGAAAAAGGTTGGGTAGGGGCATCTCTACTATCAACACAGGAAAATGCTCAAAGGCTGTGTCATTGTAATAGTCAGCATTGAAAGACCTGAGAGCAACTTGACTTGTATTTTGCTTGTGAAATCCTGACTCTCACCTCCCCTCAAGGACTTAAGACTTGACTTGGACTTTGTTTTGAATAACCTGTGACTTGACTTGGACCCAACTCAAAAGACTTAAGAAACCGCTCTGAACACAGGTGTCTGGGGGCGCATTCAAGTGCGACGCCCGCGGTGTACGTATCGCTGGGAGGGTGAGGAGAAGGTTTCGGCGGTGGTGTGCAGGCATGCATCGTGAGTGTGAGTATGTGAGTGCCTTATATGTCGTTGTGGTAGAGAGTCACTTGACAGAAGTTCATTGTGAGCGTGCTAAGTAAAGACACCGGGGCCCCTGTTCTCCCGGGCCACTGCCGGTCCCATTGTCCCCCTGCCTCCGTGGATAAATTCATTTTGACAACCCTGCTAATTGGATAAAACCAGACTGGAGCCTCCTCCCTGAGCTCTCACATTCCATCTGCTTTCTGGCATGGAGAGGACACACGGGAGGGGAGGAGGTGGTGGAGGGGTAGCAGGGTAGTAACTCCTTCTGAGGAGCTGAGCTGTTGAATATTTATCACCTCCCTAAACTCCCCTCTTGCCCTCCTCCCCCAGTTTTACGTCTTTTTACACCCGTGCCCCCCCTCCATCTAGGTTCTCCAAACACCACAAAGCCCCCCCTTTAGATAAACACATGCGGTGTCAAGTGTGAGGAGTGCCGGGGGTTCAACTGCCCCGCTCGGGCCCGCGGCCCACAATGCCACGCTGCATAGCTGCCATGCGGGAGGCCGGTTGCCCCTGGCGACGTTAACAGGCAGAACGCACCTTAATAGAGTGGAGAGTCATTGTAAAGCAGTGAGCCGGTGCACGGACAAAGACCCCGTGGACCCCAGGAGAAAGGGGAGACGCTACTCTGAAGGGCCCGGGGAAGAGCTGATGGGCCCTGCTCAATGACCAAAGAGAAGGGGGGGGGGGGCTCAATGACCAAGAGGTTTGGGAGTAGTGTGTGGAGAGTTTCTGGAGGCAGGGAGGAGGGGGTGGTGGGGGTTTCTTGCCTTTATGGATTGATGTGAGATGGTGAAGGGGGTTTAC
>NW_019525123.1:213955-221119 GCF_002814215.2 Seriola lalandi dorsalis
GGGGGTGGGGGTTGACTGAGAAAGCAGAACGGCGACTCAAATTAATAGAGAGGATGTCAACTGGCAGGCGAGCAGGAGGAGAGAGCAGGGCCTCGTCAATGAGAGGGTGTGTTTGAGAGAGCGTGTGTGAGAGCGTCACTGAATGTCCCAACATATTTTCCCCTCACTCTTTCAATCTGTTTGCCGGCCTCTCGGTCTGGCCTGGGTTTGTGCCGAGCGCCGGAGGATGAGGAGGGTCCAGAGATTGCTTAACAAACCGAGAACACACCCGGTTTGCCATCAGACCATCACACAGGGAAAAGTGCAACAACACAGCAGCAAGATATTCAATCAAAGGGCTGCAACGACTGTTTGTGTCGCATTAGGGGAAGAATGCATAAAATTAAAAAAAGCCAATATTAATATTAAAGAAACTAAAACGGAGAATTATTGGCATTTTTGCCTTAAAACATGCAATGATTAATCATTTCTCAAGAGAGTTGTAAATAATTTTTGTGATGATCTACTTATCATTTCAATTCAATCTACAAAAGATAAACAAAATACAAGATAAACAAACAAGAAAAAAGCAGGAAATGCTCACATTGAGAAAATAAAGCCATCAAATGTTTGGCATTTTTGCTTCATAGATAATTCAAACTTCTCTCTTTTTTTGTTTTTAATCAACAAGATGAATAATCATAAAAAATGTTTCAGCACTTGATTGAGAACAAGGCGGCAACAAGCTTTTTTCCTCAATTTCTTTCCCCTAATTCTATCACTCAGTAGTCGAACACCAATGATGCATATATGTCCTATTCTGTTACCGGAATTCTAATCAGTAAATTTATGCAATTATTAATCAGTTACTACAGTTATCAGTGTGAAATCGCTTGTTATTCACTTTCAAATATGAACAGAGAATCAAATGCTGAACAGAGGGTAATGTTGTGTAGAATGGACAATTAAAACTGAAGGGGAGATTCTCCTCCATAATTCACACAAGCAAAAACTTGGCAGAGAACAAATCCCAAATCTATTCCCATCTATCTGTCCGCTCCCCCCAGACGGGCTTTTCTCGGACAAGAGGAGGAACCTTCTGGAGTCTTATCTTGGCATGGAAAGTCTGCCCAACAGGTGGAGAGGGGGCCAGTCCAAATCCTCAACTTGAGACATCACTCGTTCTCATGCCATAAAATTGCACATCAAAAGCATCTAAGCATCCCTAACGAGGTTGAGAATTTACCCCCTCCTCCTTCATAATACTCTCTCACACACACACACACACACACACACACACACACACAAACACGCACATGCACACGCTTCACAAAGTATTAACGAGCTATATGCCCGTCCAACCCCTCCTTCGCCCCCCGAACCGACACTAACGAGCTACAGAGCGTCTCGGGGATTAACGAGAGGGTTCTGGACAGGCCTGCAATGGAAAAGAGGGGGGCGTTCTAATCAATTAGGCACCGCAGCATTTGCATAATTTAGATAACGAAGCTGAATTAACCACGGAGAGCTAATTACGGTGCCATGGTGAACACACACACCCACATTCCTGTGCCTGGTGTGGGATGCCAGCATGCCCACCAGGGCCATGGGAACAGGATCGGATCATCGCGGCTGCTGGGGGAGTCTGAGCCAGATAGATGGACCAAACCAGTGATGTAGGGACCAGACAATCACATCAGAGGTAGAGAGGGAGGGAGGGAGGGAAGATGGATAGATAGATGGATGGATGGATGGATGGATGGATGGATGGATGGATGGATGGATGGATAGATATGGAGAAGGAAAGAAAGATGGGTGGAAGGAAGGAATGAAAAGACAGATGGATAGTTGAAAGGAAAGATGGATGGAAGGAAGAGAGGAAGGTTGGATGGAAAGAAGGAAATATAGATGTTTGGAAGGAAAGAAGGAAAGGGGAATGGTAAAAGGAAAGAGCAAAAGATGTATTGCCATGGTATATAGAAGGAAAGAAGGGAGAACAGATAAACAGATAGAAGGAGAAAAGAAAAGGTGGATGGAAAAGGAAACTGAGGAAGAAGAGGACGAGATAAAGAAAAGGACAGATAAATACTAGCTAGATAGCAAAGTAACGTAGCTAACTAACTATGGTCTGTCTAGCTAGCTAAATAGATAAACTACTCTGACACTAAAAATGCATTAAAGACAGGTTGTATACATTTGTTATCCTCATATATTCAGATTAAGTTTTTAAATGATTTAATCAGGCAAACAAGTTAATTATCCTGTTTCTATCTTTGAGCTTTGAGTTTTGGACTGTTGGTTAGACACAACAGAATATTTAAAGACACCACTGTGTGTCTTCTGAGTCTTTGGTGGAAGGTGGACGGTTTAACTGAGCACAGAGAGTCTGGATCTCACACACTCACAATAATCATTCCCATACTCTACTGGGAAAACGAACTAATACCCAGGATTTCACAGTACTCATCACACAAACACACACACGCGCATGCAGTTACATATTTCACTTACCCACAACCATTCTTTCCCCTCACACACACACACACACACACACACACACACACACACACACACACACACACACACACACACTTGATGACACATAAGCAAGCAATCACACAAACTCCTATTACATGGTAAAAGTATACTCACAGAGGCACATAAATATGCAGACCTCAGGAAGTTTTTCCAACACCAAATGTCAACATGCAAAAAAACAGGCTACCACTTATCCCCGGCCCGAAAGATAAACTACATACACGCTACGGCATTCATGCATGCTAATACACACTTTTGTAGCTTTACATATCTGCAGCCTGCTGCTCCTTGTGTGTTCCTGCATCGTAGGGGAGGGGGGTGGGGGGGGGCTGGAGGAAAGGGAGGGAGGAGGGATGTGAGTGGGTGAAAGGGGCCCCCCGACTCCTTTGGCAGCTCATGCATCAGAGTGAATGGAACCAATTATAAATCAAGAGCAATTTCTCCCCATTATTCAGCAGGAACCAGGAGAAAGAAAAAAAAAAAGAGGGAGAGAGAGAAGGAGGCTGCCTGGCCTTACAACTCTCAGTGGGAGATGAAGGAAGGAAGAGAAAAGCAAAGCGAGTGAAATATTATATGAAAAACAGATATGAGGAGGCATTAGGAAATTGAGATAAGGCAGAAAGAGAGAAGGGGGGTGGGGGGGTGAAGGAATGGAGAAAGGCTGTAAAGTTGTCTGAAACGACTGGAGGAGAAAGTTATAGGAAAAACAGATATGAGGAGGAATTAGAAAACGGAGAGGAGGCAGGAAATTGAACAGCAAGTGAGGGTGTGGGGCGTCAACTGTTTTTCGAAATGGTGCAACCGACTTTTGACTGCTCGCTCCATGGTTATAAAGTGAAAGCGGCTGGGTCCGTAAGAGTTTCTTAAGAGAAGAAACAGCTGGAGGAGGCTTGTTTCAAAGAGATCTCTCAGTTTCAGAAGCTGGATTTGTGAGAGAGAGAGAGAGAGAGAGAGAGAGAGAGAGAGAGAGAGAGAGAGAGAGAGAGAGAGATGTGGTAAAGCAGAGTTACCATTTGTCCTGTCACTCAGAGCCACAGATGTGCATTATCCTACGGGAGAGAACTCTGAAATGTCATTAAATAAAAAACTTCACACACACACACAAGCGATTTGGACAGAAGACAGAGGAGCAGTGTCAATGGAAAATTCCATGTGTGATAACCTCGGGGGCCCACTAACTAACTAATCTGGTGCCCAGTGATTTATTCTGTTGAATCATGTCTTCTCCTGCCAGTTTGACATTCTTCAATGATGACTTTTTTTTCTCTCTCTCTAGGGCAACACTTTAAATCTGATTATTGGTTAAACCCCTGGAACACAACCCAGATTCCTTGACGTTTTTGTCTTTGTGGTGCTTATATTGTTACGTTCACACATGCTTGAGACAGGAACACAGAACGCAGTTAATATTACAGCGTTTGAAAGGATGGAAATGTATGAGGACTTCAGGTTGTATAGTCTGTGCACAATACCCTACTTGTAAACTCAGATTAAACAAATAAAATCTTAGGACAATGAGATAATAATAAAAAATGTGCGTGTGATAGAGCCAAAGAAAGGGGGGGGGGGGGGGGGGGGTGACTGATGGAGGCTTAAATTGAGCAGTCCCAGTCAGAGTGCACCTCATGCCTGTGTGTGAATGATCTACTCGAGTGTCTGGGTTTCTTTTGGCTCGTAATAACACCCCTCTAATCTTTGTCCAAATATCTGCTTTGCACACACAGGGCTATTTGTCTACACACACACACACACACAGCTTTCTTACACGAGTCTGGAGTTGATCAATGATCTAACAGCACTCACACCACACTCACAATGTGTCTGTGTCTGTGTGTGTGTGTGTGTGTGTGTGTGTGTGTGTGTGTGTGTGTGTGTGTGTGTGTGTGTGAGAGAGAGAGAGAGTGAGGACATGGTTTGTGTAACTTCATTATCCAATCAAGAGCTTCTTAACTCTTACTTCAAGTAGTGGAGCAAATCAACTCAACTGGTTTAAGACTTTGGATTATCACTATTAGGCTGTTAGGACAAAGACTGAAAGCCTGATTATATTTATGATACACTATGATAAACTGAGGAGAGGCGTGTTACTTGAAGCCTAAAAAATTATTAGCTTCTCCAACTCTCTGTCAGAACTTTCTCCTTCACTATCCCCCCACTTTTTCTTTTTTTTTTTTTTTTTTTTTTTATAAAACTTGCATTCCTCTCTCGCTCTGTGGTCCGGGCTGACAGGGAGGATCAGGAGGAGAGAGGTATGCAGCCCCAGGGGAGGGGCCTGGACCCCGGCCACCTGCCGGTCCAGGTGTCCCTATCTGGTTATCCAATGTCTGACTGGACACAGAAACCCTCCTGAGGGCGCAAGACCCACGCCTGAGTCTCCGATCTGTCAGCGAGGGAGGACTAATGCACTGTATGTCAACAGGCCAATAATGTCTGGCTCTGGGAAATGAGATGGCCTTATTTGGCGATGAGTGTGTTCTTTGCTAGTTTATGAAAAGTACAATAATCCAGAAATGCTCTTGCTGAATTTAGTTTAAAGTGTAAACTAGCCAAATCTCTCTCATACACACATTCTCTTCCTTTCGATAATCTCTGAACGGCCGTGCAGGTGAGGCCAATTGAGGACCAAAATGACGAGCAATACATTCCAGTGCAAAGAGATAATCCTGATTGGACAGGAACTGTCACTCACACGCACAAAAACCTGCACGCACATACACACAGGCGTGCAGTGAAGGCCCACAGATTCTGCCTGCAGGCTGTTATGACTGCATGAGTGTACCCGCTGTCATAGAGATGAAAGCGTGCCCTCAGGAAGGATTTTTTTCCTCCTTTGTCAATTTACACCAATGCTACACCCTCTACAATAACAATGCTGCTTTCCAGCACCACATTCAGACCTCGGGAACATTTGGCTCACAAACACGAAATCGAGGCGGCAACAGCAGTCCTCACGGACCCACCGGCTGTTTGTAATCTCAAAATGCATCTTGAAATCCATCTCCTACTGAAGACTTTGATTTACATCCAGACGTAAAAACACACCAGGCAAGAGTCAAACAAGTTAAATCCTATCCTTCCACTCATATCTTACATTCATTCTTCAATGTGAAAAAAGTAAAGTCTGAACCAAACTAAGATATGAGAAAGAAAGTCTATTGCTATTGGCTGCATACCTAAATCCACACAGTAACTTTTCTTTACAAGGCAGAACACATATGAAAACTCGGCTCCTATAGCAAGGATGAAAAGCTATCCACCAGATTCAGGCCAAATAAGTGGAAAACTAGCAGCTTTTGTCTCCGCTACATGTCTGTTTGGCAGGTAACCAAGATCAATCAAATATAATATCAAGTTCAGGCTGCACTGAAAAAGGTCTACCTGGTAACAATCACATCAGACTCTGTAACCGAGTTAGTTTCCCCGTCCTGAACCTACAGGTCTCTGTAGGTCCCAACAGCCAAGGACTTTCAAACACATTTTTCTCTACTTGCAGTTACCAGCCATTTTGGCCTGTGACTTCAGTCTGTAAGCATGTCATTGATCATAACGGCCTGCATAGAAAAAAACAAACAAACATGTATTAAACATATAGATATTATAAGACTGCTATAGGGACCTGACGTGTGCCTGTGGTATTCACTTTATTGTGGTCCAACTGCAACTAACGATGATTTTCATCAGCAGTTAGTCTGATGATCACCTTTTTTTCATTTAAGAAAATTGTGGAAATGCCATTTACAGTTTTTGAGAGCCCATGGAAGACACACAAAACTGATTGTTTGGTCCAAGCAACAGTCAAAAAACAAAAAGATATGCAGTTTGCTATCACACATGACAAAAAGCAGCAAATGCTTACATATTACAGTTAGGCTACTTTACAAATTTCAGCTTAGGTTTAAAGGACTATGAACGGTACAACTTCTGCACTTCCAGACAATAACTGATGTTTTGGCAATAGGATGCAGCCTGAAAGCTTTTCATTCATTTTCACATCCTGCATTGATACAATCATGGTATTATAATTCTTCTAGAGGGACTTGAAATGTGTCTGAGATATGCAGCTACTTTATATGAAAGAAAAAAACTCATATACTCTTCCTATATGATTTGACATGATACAGTGGGAAAGTAGTCTCACTGTGTTGGACTCCACTGTATCTTATAATGTCATAAATACACAGCGTCCTGTAAAATCGACGATGAACTCGTACAATTGAGTTTTTCCATTCACCACATGAGGAATCAAAAGGGCAAAAGCAGTGTGAGAAACAGGCAGATAATCAGACTGGAATCAATTAGTTCAACTTTGATCCACCCGACTGCCAGAGATGATCAACAACAACAACCAAACCAACAAGAGGCTCCTTTTACTGAGACCAATTAATTCCCTTATAGGCTGTGCGCCTAATTGGAGGAGGCTAGGCCATTCCTTTCGACTTTTAATCCAAGTGACATTGATTCAGCGGGAACAATCGGGCCCTCTTGTCTGATGCCATGTCTGTCACTGAATCGCCGCGGTTTCTTCCGTGCGAGGCACCGAAGGCTAAATGTAATCCAAATAACAAAACGACACCTGGGGTTGGAAACTTGAGCCCCTGCGGCTGTTCCCGCAGCCTCCTTCTCCATGTCCATGTATCAACCCCCCCC
>NW_019525123.1:221139-236443 GCF_002814215.2 Seriola lalandi dorsalis
CCCCCCCCCCCTTCTTCTGTCTATCCACCGGGCCCCCACGGTGAGTGACACCCTGGCCAACACTCATTAGCACAGCCCGGGGATTAAGACAAACATTTTCTCATTAAATCAGACCTGAATGAGGGGATGATATGAGGAGAGACTCTCCTGACAGGAAGGCAGGATGCTGCATTCCTGTACGGCTGCACTCGGCAGCTGTCACTTTATTGGAGGCTTTAATTAGGTTATTCTAACAGGGCTTCGGTTCGGGGGGTGAGGGGGACTGCGACTATAGAAATGCGCCCAGGTAGTGTTGTTATGGTTTGTTCCATGTCAACAGTAAAAACCTGCACATGTCATGAACAAGATGGTGAAGAAATGACATGATGTAACATGGATCTTTCACTTACAAGTAAAATAAGATGTAAATTCACGATGAGCATCCTTAAACTTATTTTTCAAATAAAAACAGGCTTGAAAACATGATGCTTTCCTTTACACATTCTGGACTTTGGTGTCTTTCCTTACACCAGTCACTGCCTGGAGGACACCTTTACATTTCCCACTACACTGCTGCCCTCCACGATGATGATATGGGGGTAAATCTGGCACAGCTCGCCGTGTCTGTTTTCTGTTACCCTATGGGAGCGACTATAGGCTGCGGCCTGCAAAAACGCAAACACATTTTCCCCCAAAACGCACACGTATGTATAGAAACACGGCCGTGAATCTCCGCAGCGTGCCACACACTGTTGATTCTCACCCACATACATGTATCGTGTCGTACTAGACGTCAGATAAAAGCAGAAAATTAAGAAAGGGTTTGGGAAATACGGGCGCAGAGCTCGTCCAATCAACAACAGGCTAAGTCCGATGGTAAAGTTAACTTTTCTTAGTAAAAGTAACTGTAAAACCGGGAGTGAAAACACACACTGCCATCCGATAGAAGGTGATCTGTGATACAGAAGGTTTACAACGAAGTTTATGTGCATCAATTGGATGAAAAAAAAAAAAACAAATGTGGCTATCAAAGTAGTCGCCAGCGTGAAGTAGAAGTCTAACACCAAAAATCACAACTTTCTCTATACATTAAGTACCGCAGGAGTTGGTGAAGACTTGTGTCTGTCCGCAAACACGCACACAAACCGATACATGTATGTATAATTTTACTACACATGTTGATACTCAGGGTAACACGGCAACAACACGGACCGCATGAAGGAATAAAACTTACCCAAACTGCTCTATTTGGTGCTCACACCTCGTTTTAACCCACCGATCTCCTCTTCGCCTCTCCTCTGTGGTGAGTTTTAGTCCCAAGAAAACAACACTTTTTACTTCTCTTTTCCCTCTAAAGCCTCGCTGCTTTAGTAATTTACTGCGATGCCACCGACATTTTCTTCGGCTCCCCAAGTTCTCACATTGAAAGGCCGTTTTTGGATGACTGAGCTCTCAAACAATTCTCCCTTTTGCGACGCCTTTTCGGGTCCTCCCACTTCCCAAGCAGGAGGAGGGATCTGAACAATAGGGACTGGCTCCCTAAACCCCAGAGCTTGGTGTTGCGCCGCCGTTTCTCCAGACTACAGATCCCTACACACAACTGCTGAGGACTTTCCAGAGGTTGTGAGTAAAACTAGCCCCTGGACCAGTATTTATAATGTACACACAGGTATATATATGAAGAAAATACTCATAAAACCTTAATTTTCAAGAAACTACGGTGTCCCGGAGGAGAAAAGTGCGCCCCCTCCCCCTCCTCCTGCTCTGTTCCCCCTGATTTGGTATGCTTTGGTCCCCACAGAGTTTGTATTGACCCCCATCCATTGAGGCCTGCAGGCTCTCCAGTGCAGCTGTGCAGTGCTGTGCTGTGTTGTGTTGTGTTGTTGTGGACGGGCCGGGCCCAGTCAGGACTGTGCAGCACACACTCACACACACACACACACACACACACTCTCTCATACCAGAGTGATCACAGCTCGAACCCCCCTGGTGCTCGGCTCAGGAATTCTCTTCTCCACTTCAATCAGCACACTTTGAAAGGAGGGGAGCCGCTCCTGTGCAGTTCATTAATATCTGACTATTCCCAGATCCCAGGGTTTGATAGGGGGGTCTGTTGGTGGGAAGCCGGCCGCATCTCGCCTCTGTGAATGCAGGAACTCCCACCATGATGTACCTGAGGCGTTATTGCAACCCGGCGGGGGGCGTCATTCACTCACAAGCTGTGGCATTTTATGACACCTGTAGCTCTTGTTCAGGTGAGATATTGTGTCTGTGTGCATTTTGGACTTTTTCCAGCTATTTCCAATTCATCAAAAAGCCTCTCCACATTAGAATATCCACATCCCTGACTCTGAACGTCACACCCAGCAGGATATTCCCGCTTCAAGATGTTTTTAAGGAGTCATTAATCGTGGGTGTTTTCCAGTGTTGTGCTGCACTTTGCCAGCACTTTGCAAGCTCTGCCAATGTTTTGGTGTTGTTGCTACCAAGCAGGGCTCTGTTTGTATGTGGCTCCCTCACACTAGCGCCACCCTGCACTACACTCCAGAGTAGAAAGAGAGGAGAAAAAATGGGGACTCCCAACCCCAAAAAACCTTCCATGGTGCCCCTCCCCTCCCCCCCTCCCCTCTCCATCTCTCCACGCTGGGCAGGATGAATTAGCCCGGGACAAAAGGCTTTGTGGGCCGACCATGAAAGGCCTATTAACCATACTGCATCCCCCAGAGGCCCTGCCCGCAGGACACCGCCTCCCAGAATGCCACTCTCTCAGCAGGCCGCAATCCCAGCATGCACTGCTTCCCTTCAGCGCTAACCCCTGTCACCCCCAAGCCTCACTATAGAGCCCCACACAGATTGTCATGTAGATGATTATAAATGTTGTTATGAAAGTAATGGCGAGCGAGAAGGAGAGAAGGGGGGTGTCAGCGGTGTGTGAGCATGTGGTGTGATTTGTGCGTTTCACCAAGAAAGAGAAAGACTCTGAGTTAGATGGAGTGAGAGCGCCGGGTGAGTTTTGGGTGTCAGCTGTCAGGTGTGAATTCGTCCAATGTGTGTGTCTCATTATTGAAGGGTGTATTGTTCAACAGGTTATGTGTGTGTGTGTGTGTGTGTGTGTGTGTGTGTGTGTGTGTGTGTGTGTGTGTAGAGTATGAGGTGATTTCTCCTCAAGGGTCTAAACTGTGTCTCCTCACTCCATTGTTTAGCTGGGCGCCATGACAACGACCCGCTCTCTCCCCGACTCTCTGTATGCCGCTGACCTTAACAGCTGTGTCACTTCCTCAGTGTGACAAAACCAGAATGAATCACACACACACACACACACACACACACACACACACACATTAGTGCTGTGTGGTGCATAGGTGTACTAAATCAGCAGACTCTCACATTCATGAAAGAGAGACAGAAGAAGAATCTGCTCTCTTTCTCTCTATTCCACTCTCTCACTATTTGTTCATTGATTGTTTTTGCATGTGCTATTAATCTGAAATTGCATTCATCAGGAGGACAACAAGTTATTGCACAGGCCAAGAAAAACTATTAAAGGTTACTGTGAGTTCAGATTTTTATCAAATCTGTCCCATATGTATATTATCAAAGTTAATGGTCGCTGTAACAATCCCTGTGAGGTGACCTCTTCCCACTGCAGCTTCACTTTAACAATATGTCCTTGGCATTTATTTCAATGCAGCCTTGGCTTTGACACAGTGGGGGAAAAAAACGCAGGGTTATCCAAGTTGGACACACTAGTTTAAATATGAAGATAATAGCATGCTCTTTTGGATAATCTTTGAGACAACTGTGTGAAAAATGACTTTTTCCCATTCTGGCCAAGCACAGTGTAGAATGGGCGTGATTGTTTTAACGTGTCTTTCACGAAGTTACAGAAATGGATGGAGGGATTGGTCCTAATTCCGACATTGGAAAATGCATCAGGGAAGATGGTTTCTGTACTTCAGTTGAAGCGTACTGACGCCTTAAACCAGCCAGACCAGTATATGCCACATGCTGCTGCTACAGCCCACGCATACAAATCTACCAATCAGAATATGACATGAAGTGATGCAGAATACAGAGGCCGATGCAGTGTTGTAAGCACAACTGCAAACCGCACACCACACAAGTTAAAAAATATCACTCCCAGTGCTGTTATAAGAACTCTCTTATGGTTAAGGCCAAAACATGTTGTTTCTGTTTTGCTGCATTTTCAAAACATGACAGTGGTGCAGATGGATGATGTGGGCTGATGACGTGTCTCTACTTGCAAAAATTTATGCATCACAGAGCAATGATTCTCCAAAACCTTTGCTTCTGATGATTCTCCAGCAAGTAAAACTGAGACCATACAGTCTGACGTGGATTGCGAGCAAGATTTTACTAGATCCAGCTCAAGCACCGTGACGAGGTCGCAGTGTACACTCCTCAGAATGAGGAATCGCAGACTGTGAACTTTTGTTTTGTATCTTTTACACTGTATTCACTCCATGGAGTCATCAATTCACAGCCAGCGAGGACAGGAGGAATGATTACAGTGACCAATAACTTTTTCAAGGCACATATGGACATGTGAATAAAGTATTAAGATAGGCTTGAAAAAAATCCTTTAAAGTGACAAACAATTTTTTTTCAGTGAAAACAACAACAACAACGTAAAGCTCAGTGGGAGTTTCAGGGTTCGTCTACACTGACAGGAGAAATGTGCTGCTGGTCGCTGCATAAACACCCTCAGTCATGGTTCAAATCATTACAATAACCCAGACGTTCAAACAACAGGTGTTTCTATAGCGGCCCAGTGTCATTCTATAAGACCTTCCTTTTTATACCATTACAGTGTCTGAATGAAGTATCAAATGAAGCAGGATGGGAGGTCGAGTCAACAGTACAGTGGCAGGAGTCCTGCTTCCCGACATTTTCTTAGCATATGCATCTAAAAATAAATGCAGGCGAGCTGAAAAACTGCAGAGCACATGTCAGAGCTGTCCGAGAGATTCTAAGCAGGGGACCGGAGTCATCTGTTTTTTCCACAGCTTCTTCTTCTAACTTTCTTTCCTCTCTTAAATTACAAAAAAAAAAAAAAAATACAGAAGGCGCTCATGGGAAAATGTCTTCATGGAGAACTGAATGATGGTGTTTCGTGACCTCTGAACTGCAACTTCATGCTTATTATTTATGTAAAATTCAGTGGAAGAGAAAGTGCACAACTCCCTTGCTGGAGTAACAGCATCAGTCCTGCAGCACAAACTGTACTAAATAATTATCCGACTTAATACTGAAAAGAAGTTGAGTCTAAAATATTTTCTACATGTAGTTATAAAAACCACAGACTCTGAATTATTCAGGACACAACCAGGATATAGCTTCTTTATAGAAACCACCTTGTTGTTGAGTTTCTCAAATTGTCAGTGTCCTGCCAAGATGTTAACTTTTCACAAGCTGAGGAAAAAGAGTTCGTCTGTTATAAGCTTATTACATTTACATATTGAGATCGATGCAAATTAGATTAAAAAACTAGTAACTCGTAACTTCAGCTGTCAGATAAATCTAATGGGGTAAAGCTGTATAAAGTTACAAAATGGTTAACAGCGGTAGTACCTGTGCACTACTGGAGTGAACATTAGCTTGTTTCAGTTTTACAGACACATGCTGAACTGTGCCCTGGGCCCCGAGACACAGACACACAATCAAAATTCTTCATACAACTCAGGGAGAAGAGATTTATGGCGTCTTGGCATCTTTTTCTTTTCAGATGTCTCCAGAGCACTCACAGAGAGACACATGCACGCACGCACGCACACGCACACACACACACACACACACACACACACACACACACACACACACACACACACACACACACACACACACACACAAAAGGAGGAAGCATCTTGTGCTTCTTTATGCATAGTTGCCTCAGGAGCTTTTCATATCCGGAGATTTTATTGTTCTCTTTCATTCTTACTGATGTAAAGTGTGTGCGTGTGCATGTGAGGCCATTCACGTGTGTGTGTGTGTGTGTGTGTGTGTGTGTGTGCTGGAGGGATATGGAGGGTAATAGGCTGTTATTGGTTCTCATTCCAGTGTGATTGTGCTGTTGAGACAGATATCCAGGCTCAGGTGGGGTCAGACCTCAGCCTGAGTTACCGTGTGTGTCATGATCAGGAATGTGGCGTGTGACTGCTCTGATTAGATGTTGTTTTTCTGCTCAGAGGTAACTCATCTGTACGGGATGTAATTTTCGGCAACTTTTTTTATTATTCTTCTGCCGTTCTTGTGTTTGTTGAGATTCATTTGGTTTTTGTCATTTGCAGTGTTTACGTCCATCCAGTATGTCAAAGTGGTTCATCATCAATTGGTCTGTAACTTTCCATTTCTGTTGGAGTCCCCTTCCTTCCTTTAAGCTGTTTCCACAATTCAAAGGCTTTTCAAGCAATATTCACCCTGGTCTCTGAGCAATTTCCATTTTATCTTTTTTAGTTTCTTCATTTATAAGCTTCTTTTTTTTTGCACATTTACATACGTTTTTGACAAGCCTGACATTTATTTGAATCATCATTATGGACAAAAAGACTCGCTCTTCAGACGCAGAGACAGCAATTGATTGGAAAAGTGGAAAGAAATGCATCTACATCTTGAGCTAGCTACCTGAGTGTATCCTTCTCTAATAATATGTTGTTACATTTATGCATTAAATTACAAAAAACCATAATAACTTCTATATTATTACTTTATATACTGTCATATTATAACACAAAGAAGTGTCAGATTTCATCTTTAAAGTGAGACAATTGGACTTTTGAAAGAAGAAATACATTTGTCCTTTGGAGGCAGTAAAACACACCTTTGTTCAGTCCGGTATAATCAGGATTTACATGTTAGTAAACTTAAAGTTGGGATATGTAACTTTTAAATGACGGCAGTATTCCTCTTACAAACAAATGATCGAATTCAGACGCAATTACACATGACCTCACTCAATTCAACACACCCAGATGTTTCTGCTGCTGCAGCCTTAATTGGTCTGGTATGACCAGTACGGTAGCTTATGTTAGCTAATATTAGCAACATAGCTTTGCTTTAAGGCAAATATCGCTGTGTCACTGACATCAGTGAGTTTGCTGATTACAGTTCCTCTCAATTTCTCCTACTTCCTCAATATGTTTTAGCGTTTAACATTATTATTCTTCGATTATCACCTGTGGCGTGAAGTCTGACCCTTTATTCACAGCCTGTGAACCAAGGAGTTCTATTTTATTTCCATTTAAATAACAGAAAAATATGCTAAAAATCCTGTTTTTCTCTGCCAAATACTCTCTCTCTCTCTCTCTCTCTCACACACACACACACACACAAACCTTTGCATGAACAATGTGTTTGCTCCATGGATATATAAAGAACTTATCTGTGTTTCTTTGGCCTGAGTCGGGTGCACTTAATATACACTTGATGGCTTAGCTCAGAGCATTGTTAGTGTAGAGATCTTGATCTTGCAATTTTTCCAGTAATTGTTTGCCCTCAGCAAAACCCTCAAACATAACTAGTGTGTTGCAACATGGAAAAAATCCTCTTATTGACACAATCTGACAGCAGCACGCCAGCCTCACTCCATCTCACGCTGCCTTCTCCTCATTCAGGTTTTTCTCAGTGCAGCCATGTTATGACTGGTCCGCAGCAGTAAATATTCTCCGCTCTTTGCGGTATTAAATCCTAACTAGGCTGAAGTTTAAAAGTTGTGACTTTATATCCTTTTTGGAGTGAAGTGTGAGTTTTGACTCTAAAAGCTAACTGTGTCCAGATGCGGCAGACAGTCCTAATTGGACCTGGAGCCAGTTAAATCCCAGACCTGCTCTGCTCAGCTCATGTAGCTGTTCGGCCCGGGGTTGGCCTGAACTGTCCTTACAGCACTCCACTTTTCAAACAATAAACATTAATATCTGAATATACAGACTGCCGTGTTGCTACATCTACCGACTTGTTTTTTTTGCTCTCTGGGGAGTCAGATGAAGAACGGCCAATCAGAGGAAGGTTGGATGGTAAAAAAAACGTTGGATAGTAAATTTGAGTTATAAGCACAAGCCTGTGTTGCTGAAAGGGTCGAAAGGTTGAACGAAAGCCGAGGTCGGGGAGTGTAAGTTGTTTATCAGAAGTCAGGGAGTGAATACCAGAAGACAAAGTGACGGAGGGAGGAGAAAACAGTCAAAAACCTGACGTGGCTGAAAGGTTGACATTCCACCTTTTATCAAGCACCTGGTTTTATCATCCACACCCTCCCTGCGTATGGTTTTATTTGGATCTGTCTCTCTATCACTCCCCCTTCCTTTCCCCCGGACTCCCCCTTTCATACTTTTCCCTCTTTCCTCCCGTCATCCATCTTGGTTTTCACTTCCCCTCCCTTATTTTGACCCCCCCACCCCCCACATATCATCTATCTACCATTCCTCCCTTTTTCCATCTATCCCTCTCTGACTTCCTGCTTTCCAGCCTTCCAGACGGTCATAATTAACGGGGGAACACGATAGTCCCCCTGGCCCTTGGGAGCCCTCTACACTCACTGCCCTAAGAGAGAAAAAGAGTGTGTGTGTGTGTGTGTGTGTGTGTGTGTGTGTGCATACACAGATCCCTGTTTCCCCTGTACCTCCAGACTTGGCCTATGGTCCGTGCTCCACTCAATGCGTCTTTATATTCAGTGTCAGCGGCGAAGCATGATCTCACCCCCTCCAAAAAACACACCAAATGACTTACAGAGGCTCCCAAACACAGGCCACAAACACAGACCGGCCTACTATCCAAAAGTAATAACACACACCCACCCACACACACACACGCACACACACAAGTTGTCCACTGGCAGTAACTCTCATTATGACTAATTCGCACGAGAAAGCAGGATTAAGTGCAGAAAGTGAGGGAGAAAGAATCCAGGAACTAAAGCTGCCTGGGTCTTTTGGTTAAACAGAAATTCAAGTGTTTTCTTTCTTTTTTTCTCTCTGTATTTATTAATTTATTGTTCTGTTGTGTCTTACTCACGCATGCGGGACAAAAATAGCCAAATAAATCACAAATTAGTCAACAATATGACCATACCTGTCCACATAGGTTCATATCTCTGTGTGTTTTCTGTGCCCCCTTGCCTTGGCATGTACGCCCCCCTCCTCCTCCCTCCTCCCTGTCGTTGCAGGGCTGGGAGGCAGATCCCAGATCAGAGGGCAGGGAACTGATAAGGAGCTGCACTGATGCTATCTGTCAGTCACAGCCAGAGGGCGGGGCTCAGAGCCAGGAGGTCAGGACTCTCACGGTCCCTCGGCTCTCCCCTCCTTCCTTATCTAAACACACAAATGTTGCTCCTCAAGATGCTTTCACAAACATGCACAATCACAAAGCGATGAAACACAGTACAACAATACTTATGATCAGGTTGTGTGATTGATAATGAATAATTCCTATATTTCCCTCCATGAAAACCTGCTTTGGTAATATTTTATCCGGTTGGAGAGCCGTGTGATGTCGCAGTCTCAACATTTAATAATTGTTCATAACATTTAGAAAATCATTGATTTCAGCTTTTGTTCATGTTACAGAGTTTGTCAACTATGATTAGAGGACCACACCAGTGTTATAGCACTACAAACATGTGCACTTTACAGTTTCAATGACGACTTTCAAATGCATGCCACACTGTTTTTCCAGTTGCTCCATTTCACTCTTTTGATGAATGGAAATATTTAGCATGGCCATTAAACTTGTTGGACTTGCGTAATCGATCGCAGTGAAAATCAAGTCTGCGTTGGTTTTTGGCGCAAGTTACATCGTCGTGGTCGGGCTGATTCAGTTAAAGCGCGGACTATTTTCAAATAACTGCTGCATTACCTCATAAAAATAATGGTGACAAAAATAAATGCTGACTTGATGTTCTCTGTGATGGTTTTACACAACTCATGCAAGTTGCAAGAGTCTGCTAGCAGATTTTCAGATGTTTAGCTGTAACCTTAAATGTATTTGCTTGGTAGTAACTGGTGTAAAACACCCAAAACCAACATATGGTTTTATAAACAGTGTCCTTCCCAGGGCCAGCGTCCTACAGCTGAGTCAGCATCTACTCTCTTTTCAGATTATTCTCTTAATTTAAAGAATCTAGCCTGTTCAGTTTTCCTTTTAAGAACTGCATTCATTCCAACGGCACCTTAGTTAATTTCCTCTTAATAACAGCTTGAAAAGGGCTCTTTTCCATACTATATGTACATCTACATATACATGTATGTGCCATGGATAAACTGAAATGCATGCATGCATATGACCAACAATCACCACAATGTCTGTTGTTTGTGCAACTGAAATGATTTTTTTTTTTTTTCTGTTTCCATCCTAGCAACTGTTTCCTCTCTGTGCATGTATATATGTACATGTCTCAGTGTTTAAATGGGTGCAGGTACATGTGCAGGCGAGTGTGAGTGTGTGTCTGTGTGGATGTGTGTCGGCCCAGCAGTGTAAATATTGTGTTGTGCTCTAGTAACAGCTCTTCCTCTGGCTCTGCAGTAGCAGCACACTCGACTGTTTATTTTCCTTCCTGACGGACGACTTCTTATCAAATAAGCAGACACTGCCTCCAAGCCCGCTGTCCAACCACGCGCTCCCGGAGGATATCCCGCCCACTTTCCTCCAGGCTGTCGCACAGTGACTCTGCTTGTTAATGATGACTGACAGCAAAATGAACCACTCACATTAGTATCAGTGTTAATAAAAGCATCTGCTCAGAGATCACGATAGTTAATGCAATAATCTCTGTTAAAATGTCTTCATCTCCTTTAATGTCATGTGGATATTATTAAAAGTGCATGACGAGCAGATCCACATCTCACACAAGCCGACATGCTTCACACAAATTATTTTGGAGCAGCAGAGATGTTCCCTCCAACCAGATATACACATATACAGATGTGACAGATGACATAGTGTTTTCTCTCCGTCACCATGGCAGCCTCCTCAGTTATGACAAAGAGATAAGAGCCAATGGTGGCTCCAACAATGGGAGCTTTATGAGTCAATAAAGGCCTGGAGATTTTTATTCCCATTACATCTCCCGCTAAGCTGCTTCAAATGAATGTCCATCCAGCTTACAGCTTTTTTTTTGAGAAATTTAAAATCATTCTTGTCCTTGGAAACAGCTGCTGACAAAGTAATCTCATCACAAGGTCCATTAGTAGCTGTTCTAGAGCTTTTGATGACACATCATAATCTTAACCACCAGATTGAGTTCACCCAGTTGTCAAGCAATTGTAGATGGTCAAATTCTAAGACAATGTGGACAAAAGTCCTTAATGTTCTCAGGAAAGACTTCGAACATCTACAATTCCATTACAACGGGGTAAACTCTACTGATGAAGATCATGATCAAAAGCCCCGGAGTAGCCACAGTGGTGAAATCATTTTGTTATTCTGTTGCTGCTCAATCACATAAAATGAAACTTTTACTTTTGAACAATATTAATTATCATAATATATACACACACACACACACACATACATATATATATATATATATATATATATATATACTGCATGACACTGGCAGATAGTGAGGAAGAAGATGATTTCAGCAACCTTAAAAGTCACTTTATGGGAAACCAAAGGTGAAAATGTTGTTAAAGGGGCGCTACACTGATTTTACACATGAAGCTCAGTTTAGATGTCACATGGAGCACAACTCAGCCTGTGAAAACAGTTTGCTGTAGTTCTTGACGAGCTCTCTAAAGTCTGAGAAAATAACCCTGGTGATGTCATAGTGATGTCATCAGGGTTATCTTGGCTTGCACTTAGAGACCACCACAGTTTTGACAGAAAGCCTGATTTCTGAACTGGGGATGTAGCTAGAGTTTGAAAGAAGTGTGCATTTACTAGATTGCATTATGGGAAGTGCAGAATCCAGTGTTTTTGGAGCTTAACCCACACCAAGGAATACAAGTCAGGATGTCTAGACATCCATTAAAATTTCTTTCTTGCAAGTCCTGCACATTTATGGAAATGCAATACTAAATCCCTGGAGTAACTCCTCGAAGCTGTCAAAAACTTTATTAACTACTACTGTCTCTTAAAAAAAAGACCTGTTGCTTGAATCTCTAAACTTTGCTGTATTCTGCTTTTTTTCAATTTCATGTAATTTTACTGTAACAGATGAAAACCACCCAAGTTGAATTTCTTGGAAACTTACCTGGCCAAGAAAACTAATTCACTTTGTCTTTTTTCTTTCTTTCATATGCTCTCAGGTGGAATATGTCCTAACTAAAACCACATGGCCATTACAAGCCCCCTCTGCTCCATCACTCCTCCTCCCATGTGTGTGTCAGAGAGGAGTGAGAAACTGCGGCCGTAGTGGACCATGCATGGTTGTGATTACATGTTTATGTCCATATTTGTAAGTCTGCTGGAAGGCGTTTGTGTGTGTGTGTGTGTGTGTGTGTGTGTAGATGTGCGTGTCTGTGTGTGAGTGTGAGAGTGAAAGTGTGTACACTGCAAGTTGTGAGAGTAAATAAACGCAGTGCAGCGAGGACTCACGTGGCATTATTATCAGAGCTCAGAGAAAAGACAAACTGTTTTTTCACTCTGGTTTGATTCATACCACCCTCTGCTGCCTCCTCCCTTTCTCTACGACCCACCGCAGTACACACACACACAGCACCTTACCCCCACCGCCCCAAATTCAACACATGGCTCCAATCAGGGGATTATTTTTAGCACTTTGGGTTTTCATGGAGGAATTCTAATCAGTTGTATTGTGATTGTTTTCAGTTTGCACACCCTCGGCCTGAGAATGTGAATGAAGTCCTCAGTCCCAGCTCTACAAACTGACCCGTGTTCAGTGTCATGGAGGAAAGTTTGGGAGCATTTGGGTCATTTTGCCTTTTTTTTTTTTGCAGACGTCTGCCACTTGATTGCAATCGTATCCTAGCAGCCTCACGATCGGGAGAATTCTTTACAACAGCCCAGATGCAACGCGAGAGCCAGCCTTCTGTGGAATCACTTACTTTGATGATCTCTGAAAAAATTCCACAAAATAAAGTTTGGTTTGGAAGCCACGGATCAAACACACACACACACACACACACACACACACACACACACACACACACACACACACACACACACACACACACATACACAAGGGCTTGTACAGTATGCAAACACACACACTCACAATTTGTGGTACAATGAGGCATTCTTTCTCCCTCCTTCTCTCTCACACACATACATACACACTAACTTACACTCATTAATCTGGGCAGACTCAGGAAACCGCTCCAGTGAGCTGGCTGGAGGCCCTGGGAGGGATAGGAGGGGTGGATTGGAGTGGGGGGGGATCAAAGCAAGGACGAGAGCAGCAGACTCACTGAAAAGAAACACCAGAAGAGGGAAGAAAAGAGAAAAGAAAGTTTTGAGAGGGAAGAAAAGAGAAAGGAAAATTTCCTTTACTCTTGAGTTCTGAGAATACAGGAAGGAGGGAGGATCTGAAACCCCTCGATTTAATGAACTGGGAGTGTAGACTGTGTGTGTGTGTGTGTGTGTGTGTGTGTGTGTGTGTGTGTGTGTCCATCCATACCTTCAGGATGGGACAATGGTGTGTGTGAATGTAGAAAAGTCATGAATAAATGGAGTTGTAGAGAAAATCAAATCTGTTTCTTCAAAGTTTCCGCAGAAAAAGGAAAAACCACAGAATGAAAACTCACTCAAACCTGCATGCAAACACACACACACACACACACACACACACACACATACTGTACACACATGCACAAGCCGAGTCACACGCATACGTGCACACACTCAGACACACATGCATTGCTCCCCCAAAAAGCTCAGCAGGGAGGGTCGACAGTCCTTAAGAAAATATTCCCCAAAGCACTAATTAGAAAAATGATGGTGCTCGTTAATAGCCAGCCCCCCCACACACATTCCCCCTTCCATCTTAACTCCACCCTCACCCCTCCTCACCCCCCAAGTTTTGCAGAAGAAGAAGAAGAAGAAGAAGAAAAAAACCCCCAAAAACAAAACAAAAAAGATTCTGGCAGAGAGAGAAGAGAGCGTTCCACTGGCAGGCCTGGGTCAGGGCCCTATTTACCTACCGCAGAACTGCTCTCTCCCTTACAGCACAGAGTTCCTCCCCTCAGTGCCGAAACCTGACCCACTGTCTCTCTCTGAAGCGCGCACACACACACACACACACACACACACACACACACACACACACACACACACACACACACACACACACGAACATACAGTACATACATACACACAAACCCACCAAGAAGTGGCACATGGTCTTGGTTAAAAGGTTCTAGGCTCTAAATGAAACTCAATCTCTCGTAGAATTATTCCTCCCATTTCTGAAACTTCATTTCAGAAAATGTGAAAGAGGAGGAGTTATATTTTTCCCTCAGTCCCCTTCAATCATTCCTTTTTCTCCCCCTTTCTCTCATCCTGATTAAGTTGCACAGTTGAAGAAAAAAAAAAAAAAAAAAAAAAAAAAAAAAGAAGAGGAGAGTAAAACAGGCGGAGGATTTCTTGAGCCTTTATTATCCATCACTGGAGCCAGTTCAGGGAAACTGAGAGCGAGGGAGAGGAACAACAGCACAGTCTTTCTCACAGACACAGTAAAGTGGTTGAAATGTGAAAACACTCTCTCACATGCATGAAAACATTGTCGCAAAGTCTCTTCACACAGGTCTTAATCAGAGCAGATGAGGTGGCAATTTCAGGGAATCAATTTGTCTTCTCTCCGCTCTCTTAGCTCTCTATCTGTTGCTGACATTTCCTCCCTGTACCATAGCCGAACCCAACCGCCCATTACTACACCACACAGGCCCTTATTAAATGTATATATAGTCACGCTTCAGACCAGGAGACACTTTCTCACACAAAAGCTGAAAAGAGAGAACACGGGGTCGTACAACAAACTTTGAAAGAATACAGGCACAGACCAAGCTTGACCAAGATCCAAAATGGCCTCAGCCTGTGTGGGCGGATGAATACAGTGAAATCCAACATGCCTGTGTCTTGTTTCACGGTGTCCTTCCCCCTTTTCCCCCAACAAAATGTGTGTCTCTCTGTCACGCTTCTCTCCAGCCCTCATTAGAAACATCTCACTTAGGGTAACAGTGTTATTTCAGCGTTTGTAGCTCGTTATGGGAGTGTTTTTCCTGCGGCGTGGCCCTCGCCATGAGACTGTGTGTGTGTGTGTGTGTGAGGAAAGAGGGAAAGGGAAGGGGGGAGGGTGGTGGGGGGAGATAGGAGGAGGGTGGGGTGGGGATGGGGGGCTTCTTAAACATGGGCTGGG
>NW_019525123.1:236463-236857 GCF_002814215.2 Seriola lalandi dorsalis
ATTTAGGTAAATAGTAACTCTAAGAAAATATGATGTTATAGTCACACAGCCAACCTTGTGTGTATAAAGTGTAGGTCTGTGTTTCCAGTACCTGTACTGGTTGTAGACCCCCGGGCAATACAGAAGGGCTGTGAGGAGGTGTTGTCTCGGACACACACTCTGCAGCACCAGGCTGATCCCGTACAGAGACGTCAATAGGAAGAGGACGAGTGTAAGCAGGAAGCTGCGGTGATTGGACTGCCCCACACAGCTGTTTATCCTACCTCGGCAGCGACGGACAGGATACATGCACATGCACAAACACACACACGCACACACGCGCACACACACACACACACACACACACACACACACACACACACACACACACACAGAGGCAGACAGAACATCGTAC
>NW_019525123.1:236877-237316 GCF_002814215.2 Seriola lalandi dorsalis
GACAGGTGTGTGTGTGTATGTGTGTGTGAGGAAAGAGGGAAAGGGAAGGGGGGAGGGTGGTGGGGGGAGATAGGAGGAGGGTGGGGTGGGGATGGGGGGCTTCTTAAACATGGGCTGGGAGCCTTGAGCGTAGAGTGTGATACCAGATGTGTTTTTTACTGCTCTGGCAGGGATGACAGGGTTGTAAAGAACCTCTCTGGAGTAGCCTGAAGGGAGAGAGAGAAGGGGAGAAGAAGTGGGGGGAAGGAGGAGTTAAATGTTCGCCGGCTTACGGCCCTCGGGGATGAAGCAAGAGAGGAGTTGGGGAACAGGAGAAGGGTTAGGGGGCTGGTGGTAGACATGGTGGTGTTCAGGGGTTTGGAAGAAGTTAAGTACGGGGCAGTTTTTAGGGCCTCAGGGACCTAAATGGAGGGTGTTTAGAGGGAAGGAAGGGGAAGGG
>NW_019525123.1:237336-272425 GCF_002814215.2 Seriola lalandi dorsalis
GGGGGGGCAGAGACAGAATGAAATAGCTTTTCCTGGCAAAAACGTTCCACTTTATTGGCTCAGGTGTGTCGAGCAGAGTCTGGAACTGTGAAATGGTGACTGGGGGATATTAGTGTATGTCATAGCAGTGAGCACAGTGTGTGTGTGTGTGTGTGTGTGTATACTTGAGGGCAGTGTATTCATCATCAGCTCAGAAAATGGAGAGGGACCAAGACAAACAGAAACAGACAGAGGGAAAGGCAGAAGTAAATGCATACAGCCAGTTTAGCTTAGCATAAAGACTGTTAAAATGGGGAAACAGCCTGGCTCTGTCCAAAGATAACAAAATCCACCTACCAGCACATAAAAAACACTAATAACGGGTATTATCTTATTTTTTTAATATGTGCAAAAATTATGACATGATGGATGGCTGTTTCTCTCTCTCTCTCTCTCTCTCTATGCTAGGATAAGCTAGCCAGCTGCTAGCTGTAGCTTGATATTTACCTACAGATGGTAGAGTGGTATTAATTTTCTCAACTAACTCTCAGCAAGAAAGCCAATAAGCATATTTCCCAAAGTATTGAACAATTCCTTTAATATATGGTGAGGTGATGGATGCCGGGTTAGCTGTTTCCCCCATTTCCAGTTAAGTTACGCTAACCGGTTGCTAGCTGAAACATTACTGTACATGAAAGTGGTCATGGATGTAACTTTTGGAAAGAAACCAGACTCTCCAATATGTCGAGCTATTGCTTAAATGCACAAAAGTGAGGACTTAAATCTAGACTATGAAACTTTAGCTGAAGAGTAGCCACTGTAGCCAATTGTGGGCTAACAGTAAATGCAAAACCATTGTGGAGACGAATCATAAATACAACAAACTCAGTACTCAGTAACTGACAGGTACACAGCAATGTCTACCAGTAGCTAACATTAGCTAACAATCCCACCATAAGCTGCTCATACCAGACCAAATTAGGCTGTAGCAGCAAAACTCCTGAGTATTGAATTGAAATGTGTGTTTTGTTTCCTATGAACTCAATTTTTCATTTGTAAGTGGAAGACAGTGTGTTAGTGTTTCTTTTAAATGTTAGTTTAGTTTAGTAATAGTTTAGTTACATAATCTAAATTAAAAGTATGACTGAACTCTCACAAGAATAAATGAGACAGTGACAGTGACACTTTGCATAGCTACTAACTTTAAGTATTTATTTGTCAGGCCACTGCTTCTATTGGATATGGTGACATTTTACTCACCAAGTTGATTGTTGAGATTTGGGAATGTGGTATCATCCCTCAAACGGCATCAGTCATTGCGTGAAACACAAGCTTTCAGAAAATCAGACCCTCAGGTTAGTTATGTGTATGTTAGAGAAAATAAAGGCAAATGACAACATGATTTAACTTTAACTTTTGGTTTAAAGCTGAATCTGACTAAAGCTTTGATTTGTCTCCTCTGATCATCTGACCACTCATGCAGACAGTTGTGCAGACTTTGTTATTGACTCTGTTCCCAGATCTCAGCAGTTACTTTGGTGAGTAGCCTACAATCCTCTCATGACTGACAGACACTACCGCCAAAACAACAAAATAAGACCCAAGTTGAAATAAACCATCCTAAATTATCCTTTGACACAGCTATGAAAATTTAGAAAATCACATGCCATCAAAGCTTAAATCTTGTCAGAGCTGGTCTCAAGTGAGCCCTGACCAGCTTTGACAAGACTTGACTGAAAGACTTAAAAACAGGCCTTGTATATATCATGCATGAAATGTGTGTGGAAAATGGAGAAAAGCTGCAAGTGAGGGACCCCCAAAAAAAAAAAAAAAAGCTGAGATAAAGGGAGAGAAAGAAAACTATATCATGCAGGAGACATGATGTAGGGGTGTGAGTGTGTGTGTACGTGTGTGTAGTGCACAGTGTGATCCAGCTCTGCGGGTCCTGCAGCTTGTTAGTCATGCTTGTTAATGTGTGCCTTTTTTATGGGCTCTGTTCAAAGACTGATGTGGTGTTTCATCTCAACCTTACCTTCTCCATGCATATGGAGACAGGGGAGAGGAGGAGGAGGAGGAGGAGGAAGAAGAAGGGGAGAAGTGAGAAAGACTGGAATAGTAAAATAATATCAGTCACTTTGCTGGTGAAAGGTAAATTTCAAAAGCAAACACAAATAAAAGACATTGAAGAATTACAGTGCAAGGAGAAGAGAAAGAAAAGGCACAGGAAGGAAAGCATGAGGTAAGTTGATGTTGTCATGGTAGGAGGAAGTCAGGAGAGAAGACAAAAACTGGATGGGGAGGGAGAAGAAAACGCTGGATGCCTGAAAGTTTCATCAACTTAAATTAAAAAAAAACTTTTAAAGATTCTTTTAATGCAAAAACAATGGAAAATAAGTCTAGTTTCTTCACGCAAAAAAAAAAAAACCAACTAAATAGAGAGCAGCTGTTGACCTATCAGAAACTTCATGACGAGCAGCAGGCCTGCCTCTGTGTTGGTCCGTGGAAATCCGTGCTGTGGAGCCAAACATTGTTCAGACCCTTTTAGCTGAATTGGTTTCTTTCAAATTTAGATGACAAGATCAATACTTCTCTCATCTGTTTATTGTAAATGGAGGAAAGGAGTGGAAGAGGGGGAAACAGCAGTGAGCCTGGCTCTGTGCAAAGGTAACAACAGGAAGAAAACAAAATAAACTGGAGTGTAAAAATGACAAGTCAGGAAACCAGGTGGAGATTACTCCAAGTTAATAAACAGCCCTGCATATAACCCCCTTGAACAACTGCAACTTCTCATTAATACACCTTTCTTTCCAGATTAAACAAACAATATATAGCATGTTAATTAGTGAACTTTAAAGGTGCTGGTAGGTTGATTCTGTTACCTTTGGATGGAGCCACAGTAGCTGTTTCCCTCTGTTTCCAGTCTTTATGCTAAGCTCAGCGGCTGCTAGCTGTGGCCTTACATTTAAATTCTGAACTGCGACTTTAAAACTTTTGCAACAGAGTGTAAGACATAAAATTGTTTGTTTTATTACATTTAAGACCAGCATTTAGTTAGCATTATCATATATTTTAGGACTTTTTCCAGGACTTGCAGACACTCTGAACATGTAAATCTGAAGGAGGCAGCAGGAGAAGGAAATGGGAGGAGGAGGTGGCGGTAAAACAGGCCACATCGCACCACATTGTACCCAACACATACTGTGCGCGTGTGACCGCTCACTCGCCCTCTCCTCCCCTCCCCTCCGTCTCAGTCCTCCACAGGCACGCCAGCACCTCCAGGTCCGGAGAGCAAGGCTTTCTGGGGGATCAGAAACAGATGTGCCTCCTGCCCCTCTTCTCTTAACTCGCACAAAAACACACACTCCGTCTTGTACACACACATACATACACACACACGCTGGCGGCAATTCAGAACCGGCACCAGGACCCAGCCGGAGTGACGGGCCAGCGTGACCCTGAGCTTGACCCCGGCCCGCAGCACCTCAGACAGGAAAGGGACGCAATTGGCTTCAGCTGTGACCCTCCGCCCCCTCTCTCCTGCCTGCCCCCCCTTCTCATTAAGACAAACTGTTTTTAAAGGCAAAGCAGCTTTCACTACCACTAAAGCCAACACCCTGGAGCACGGAGAGAGGCGGTGGGGTGAGGGGGGAGAGAGGGAGGGAAGGTAAAAGAACAAGAAACAAATAGGAGCTGGAGCAACGGGGGCACAAAGGAGGTATTTTAAAAAAAAAAAGAACAAAAGATCAAGGTGAAGGAAAAAGTTTGAGAGAAAAAGGGCAGAGTGTAAGAAAATCCAGACTGAGGGGAGAGAGGAAAGTCAGGCATATCACTTGCAGCTGTTGCAGGCTCATGTTCCCAGAATCCATTGCAACTTGGCACGGTTTTTCTAATAAGAATGGGTGGTGTCATGGTTACATTCATATCAAAACATCCAAAACAACAGCTTTGAAATGGAGAAAGAGACACAGGGCGAGAAAGAAAAAGATGAAGTCACCTAATAATAATGACAATTAAATCAGTGTAATTATAAACAGCAGTAAGAAGCATTTGTCTTGGAGACAGACTGCTGAGTGTACAAACACATATTTGTTTGTTTAGGGATATACAGCAAAGACATATGGAAAGAATTGGACTTCTTTCACGTCTGTAAAAAAAAAACACTCTCCCCTTTTTATTTTGCTTGCCTCCGCTTTTGTCATCCTTTCTAATCCACCAAACCCCCCCAAAACACCAACTTTTCTATTCCAATTTCTTCATAACAGTGAGTGCTATTCAGACTCAGAGGAAACCATGTGTATGTGTCTGTCAGATCGCCCGTTCAAGGTTGGAGTGTCTGCAAAACTGCTGAAAACATTTGCATATTTCATGTTTGGCGACCTGCAACGGCCAAAACTTAAAGTAAAGAAAACAAACTACACAGATCTGTGTGTGTGTGTGTGTGTGTGTGTGTGTGTGTGTGTGTGTGTAAGTGAGAGTGGCAGGGCATGCTGAGGTAGATTAATACCGCTGCTCAGAGGGGGGTTCCTCCATTCAGGGCTGACTGATGTGCGTCCCAAATTGATTTATGAAAACGGCCCTTAATCAATTATGTGTGGAGAAAGAGGGAGAGAGAGAGAGAAAAGGAGGGAAGAAGAAAGAGAGGATCTATGGGGGGTAGAGTGGGAAATAAAGAGGACAGAGAGGATGAAACTGCAGAGGGAAAAGTGTGTGAATGATGCTGCTCTGCTGAGGAATGTGTCTAATGGATGTCAGTTTATGCCACAGGTGTCCAACATGGTCCATGTGATGGTTTGTCAAGTAAAATACAAAGCACTGTGGCTGATCCTGATGTATGTAGCCCATTCTTTAGACAACACACTGAGCATGCTCCATCTTTAACATTAATCTCCACCTGCAGCATTCATAAAACATGCAAAGGCCTTGGGAAATAACAGTATGTTGATACATTGGTCTTATTTGTCTAGAAAAAGAAAAGGGGTAAAAGTTAAGAAAATGCACGCTTGCTCCGCCTAATAACTACGTGTGGATGGACACTAGTAGAAGCAGTAATGGTTGTATTTGTGCAGCAGTGTAATGTGGTTTTTGTAGTAATAATGGTCCGGTTTTCGACCGGGGGGGGGGGAGCAGCGGAGTAGAGTTGTTTAAAAAGCCCTTCCCCTGCTTTGCCCATTGTGCCTGAGACAGGGGTGTGTGGGGGAAGTGGGGGGTCACGCTGAGAGCTCGTTTCTCCTGCCTGTCAGAACTCTATCTGGGATCCAGCCGGAACTAATCAACTCCAATAGGCCTCCCCATTACCCAGGGTGCAATGGGCCACGGGCTAGGGGCTGGCCGGTGGGAAAAGCAGAGGAGGAGAAGGGAGAGAACCCCCCCACCCCCCCGCACACACTCACCCACACCCACTACCACTATCCCATCACACACGCAAACACTCCATACTGCACCAGCCCGTGCTGCACACACAACGCTCCCACTGTTTCACACTGAAGCAATAATAAACACTTGCAATAATATTTTCACAGCAAGCACTAGCCTGCTTCAGATCAGAACCTTGCACAGCTGTGGAGTACACTCCTACGCACATGGGCACCCCTCACATGCATACACAGACACAGACACACACGCAAACACGCACATTCACAGTTTCCTTGTCACGCACTGTCACACCATGCTGATGCTATAACTTGAGAGACATTTTAAAGGCACGTTTGTTAAGAAATCAGCAGAATTAATTCAGAAACTGGTTTCCACACGTCAACAAACTGCATCTGCATCAAAATATACTCACTTACAGTATAAAGACTGCGATCATCAGTATGTTTATAACGTCCCTGTGGCTTGGGTGGCAATGAAACCATTAAGGTTTCACAATAACTGTGACAATTAAAGTTAATCTAATTTATTTTAATGCTTCTTTTTGTTTGTCATACTTATTTTGAAAGTTGGGAAAATAATGCATTGTGTACTTGCTGTACCACAGTGCTATTATTCTTCTTAAAAAAAAAACCCCAAAAAACATTTGATCTTGTTGGTTTTGATATTGAAGCTGTCATATATTTTGCTATCTTTCCATTTTTGTTTGAAAACTAATAAAATATTATGAAAAAAAGAAAGAAAGGAAATTGGGAAAATAGTTCAGCAACTCCTCAAGACCCAAATTGAGCCACTGCAGCACAATAATATTGCCCTCTAGTGGCATCATAACTGCACTGCAACAGTTAAAGAAAAGTGAAATTAAAGAATAAACATTATGATTCTCTGAACTTTTAGAAATCTAAAGAAAAAAAACATTTAGTGTTATTAGGATAGGTTACTTAGTTGTGTCTGGCCAAAAAACTTAAACTACTCAAGAAAACTCAAGAATTTCTACATTCTAACTCAAGGAAGATGATTGTTCAAATGCTAAAAACAAAGAAGAAAAGGAAATAAAAATTATTAATACTTTTCTCTCTATATTAATTAGCTGCTGCTCATATCTGTCCTCAGCCTAGGCGACAATGTCTATGTCACTTTGGACACTATCAAAGGCAACAGTATGAGCCAGTGTGCGTACAAGCTTTAGTGTGTGTGTTTTTCTGAGTGACTTCAGCCTCCTTCAGTGAGGTGAAGTGGGGGCAGATTTAAATGAGTAAAAAAAACTACCCCCCCCTCGTCTTCCCCCCCACTTCATTGTATGTGTATGTGTGTGACTTTAGCATGCTCCAGTCTCATTGCACATATTTCTTTCTAATACAATATTGAAAATCTCCTAATTCCCATCAACTGAATTCTTTCCTCTCACTATATGTTGCATGATGTATGTGTGAATATGTGTGTATGAGGAGTAAAGGAGGTGTGATGAGGCTGCTGTGAGGCCCACATAAAGGTGGTGGTTTTGGGGGGGGTGGTCACATGGGAACCTTCCCCAGGCCCTGCAATGACGGGGGGGGTGGTGGAATTGAGAGGCACTGAGGTGGGGTTAATCCCCATTCACCCTCTGTCCTTCACTCAGCCGGGCTGGGCACAAAAAGCCCCGCCCGCCTCCCCCTGCGTCTCCACGGTGACATCTGACCCCACATTTATGGCTGCTGTCCCTGGGCCCTTTATGCCTCCATTCTGTGATTATCTGCAATATTTACTCCTTTTGATTTCCCTGCTGGCCATTGTCGTCACCCACACAGCTCTCCTGACTGACTGGAAAACTCAAGTGCTCTCCTTCCTACTCCAGCGTCACCCCTGAAACCTTAAAACCCACAGCAAACACTACCTGAAGTGGGAATGAGTCAGCTTACGACCACTTATTTATGACTTCTTGATTTAGGCGACAAGGAGCTACACAGAGGAGCAGCAGTCAGTAATGGACTAAGTCAAAGAAGTCCTGTTACAGAGGTGTGCCTGTGGTCTAGTGGTTGCCATGTAACTGCAGCACCTCTGGTACGATTTCAGCTGTGGTGCTGTGCTGCATATTTTCTGTGTGTCTGTCTCTATGTGTCTCTGTTAAATATCCAATATAAGCAAAAATGGAAAATTTTCAAAAGAAAAATCTTAAAAGTCTGTTACATTAGAAAAATGTTTGTCCTGAAGCAAAACACCTAACTGCCTCTTCCAGGAAAAACCACTCACTTCTTAAACCATGTCATCAGCCGCTTACAGCATTTCTACAGCATCACACCACCAATGTACTGCTAGCAGTATAATTCCCTGAACTCATCAAATTTTTGGCAGATTAACCTTGATTCTTCACCCCTTATATACCTGTATGTGATGATAAGATGGACATGTTGCTAGCTACGCTGCCATGCAAAAAAATACTTGGAGACAAAGTATAAGTGAGTATATGTACGCCTCACAGATGCAAGACAAGAAAAGGATTCTTAGCTCAAGAAATTGGACTGAGAACAAGGGGAAATGATTCAGTTGAGTTTTTATATATAGTAGTTGTATTATATGTAAAACCAAGCTAGTAAATTACAGTTGAACCTTATTGTCTGTGTGGATTTTTGAGAAAAACAGATTCATAGTAAAGGAGAAAGAACTGAAAGAAAAAAGACTAACTTAAAAAGACTAAAACAGAAACCACAAAGACCAAGATAAACAGACTTTGGAGATGAAAGAATCAGAGAAAAGAAGAAAAAACAAATGTTTGTGTGCATGTGCATGTGTAGTATGTTTGTGTACCATAAATAGCCACAACAGGCCATACTTTAGTCGAAGCCACAGTGGAAAGGACTTAATGGGTTGAAGCAACTCGTCACTCCTCCCCCTCTCTCACTCTTGCCCCTTTTCCCTTCATGGCTTTTAGACACGCAACTTCCATCTCCTTTTAAAAAACACAAATTAAACAAAAATGCACTGAAACTATGTAATATCAAACATGTTTCAGAGACGTGGGGACAGACCATAACTAAACCAAACCACAGCCTCAGGAACAAAAAGACAGATGGACAGACAGGCAGTCTGAGCACGCTCACTATAGACCTTAATGTGGATTTGATGAAGCTGAAGTTTAAAATCTTTAGGGGGCCTGTGCATACAGCCCCGCTGGCTGCTGGGCCTCTGGGTCTAGAGACTCCACCTCCACCACACTGCATCTCAGACACACACAAACGAGCAGTGTATTTTTGAACTGACAACTACACACTACATACGTACCCTAGATACACACAGATTGCTTTGCAGGGAGTGAAATATTAAATCTCAATTAAGTTGAATGAAAACAGGCACAACGTGAATCCACAGCTGAAATACTAAAAGCGTGTTGTTGGCACAAAGTGCTGGTGCAGAAATAAAGGTTGCCACCAGAGATGTTAGATTAACTGCACACAAACAAAAATGTGTTGAAGGAGAAGTCAAACTTTGAAAGGATTATCTGTTCAAATGAATATAAACTATTACTTAAACTTGGTTAAAGCTTACATAGTGGACAAATAAACATCTAATAACTGAGGTTAATTTATTGCAAATGAATTTGCAATTAATGAAACAGAAACCTATTATTCATTTAAGGCTGAAGGTGACTGTTTTGTTATAGATACACCTTTGGCTTCAAGAATAAAGACAAAAAAAAACAACAAGTTCCTTCAAAACCTTTAAATTAAAATCAACAAATTTAATTCAGTCATTAAAATGCATAGATGAAATACTAAAAAATGTGGTTTAAATAAATGTCCTCAGATTTCTCAGGGTGAATCATAAGTCCTCTTCTTGTCATCTCACATGAGCAGACAAGGAAAACCACCCTTCTCGCTCTCTCTGCTTTTCCATCTGTTGAGAAAATGTGTTTTAGAGTTTTAGATTCCAGTGATTAGTTTGGTGAAATCTGAGCACATCCATGTGATTTGCAGTTTGTGTGTGTGTGTGTGTGTGTGTGTGTGTGTGTGTGTGTGTGTGTACCTGTGTTTTCCCATCACTGGTTTCTCCTCCAAATCTGTGAGCAGACGCTTCAGAACCAGCAGATCTGCAGCAAAGAAATACATTAATGTAAAATGTACAGAAGAGTCAGCCCTGTTCTTACTAACCACAGTCATTCAGTTCACTGAAAAACTTCATCCACTACATGAAAAATAACAAATGTCAAATCACAGATAAAATGTCTGTCATTACATTATTATTTAAGTGAATTTAATATGACTTAGGCAATATGATAATACATACTCTTTTGTTTTACTCCTGTAATGGATTTTTTCTAATCTGTTAACCAAATATGAACTTCAATGCTCAGAAATCATGTAACAGACACATGCAAATTGTTATCTACCAAAAGATATGAATCCTCATGTTCTACTGTTGATGAGAGTCCACATATCTATTTCATGTTTCAGTTCAGTTCAGTCGCCACTAAAGTAGGATTTATACTCCTTCCGAACTGCATGTCAGATGGTTGTTACTGTGGGCAGTTGATCAAATTAACTGACTCCTGGGTTTCATCTGGGCAGATAATATAAGATGATTTCATATGTTTTGTCTATCGCAGCCCAAGCTTGTGATTTGTGACTTGTGAAAAGTTCTGGGGAGTCCATCATTTCCAATACTTGTCATTAGCATCCTTCTCATCCAGCTGAGCTACTCACCGTCTCTCACCACCAGCCTGTGACAGAAGCTCCTGAGCAGGCAGCAGCATGGACAGCTCAGGACTTCCTCCTCCAACTGAGAATGATATGATTACAATTATTATTTTTTAACCATTATAGATGATCAGACAGACAGAGACATGTCAGGTTGGCCCAATGTACCTGCTGTATGTGGGCTCAAGGCAGAGGCAGGAATGGGCGAGACAGAGGGAGAAACTTTGGAGGAAATAGACTGTTTCTGTTGCTCGATAAGCTCCAGCAGTCGACCCCTGGCTGCTGCACTCTGCCTGTTTAGCTCTAGGAGGCGCTGTTCCACTTTGTTCACACTGAAAGTGTTGGGAGATGTTGCCTGAGCAGGAAAGAGGAGAAACAAATCCTGTGTGAATATGATCAACGCTGAAATTGATCTATTGGTAGCTCAGCGGTTTCACATATTATTCACCTCTCTCTGCCAATCTCTCGTGTGTTTGTTGAGTTTCAAAGTACCCAATGAAAAACAAGTAAAGAAAGGCTGTAGGCAAAAAGGATCTATGAGAGATTGCTCTATTCCAAAATTTGTATTGTCTTCTAATTTGTTTAATTAGATGATTATAAAAAACAGTGCGATCTCTGTGGAAGAGGAATCTAACAAACTTTATTTACAAAGCCTGGAAAAAATCCCAACTCAAGTGGGGACTCAATCTAACCTGATGAGTCACACTGTCAGTGACCTGGATGTTCGGGCTCTGTCTCCCTGTGCTGCTGGACCCCGATGTCCTCCTCTCTCCAATACTCCGAGGTGTAATTCTTCCAGTGCTGCTACTGTTAGGCGATCCTCCGACCCCTGACCCGGGGCTCTTAGCCTGACTAAGCTGGGCCCTGATCAGGTCGTTCTGTCTGCTCAGCTGAGAGATCTCAGCCAGCATGGCCACTGGATGGAGCTGTGAGGTGAGAGGGTCAAACGTCTGAGATAGTGAGGAGGTGGAGGGAAGGCTGGTGAGAGGGAGGCTGGTGAAGCTACAGGCTGAGGTCTGGGCTTGGATGTCCTCACAGGAACGGAGGTTATCTACAGAAGGAAGCTGCTGGTGCAACGGTACAGGATGAGTCACTGTGAAAAAGAGGGGGGAAAAAGCTAAATGAATCTTCTTATGTATGATTGAGGGAGGATGACATTGGTGGAAACTGTTGAAATCAGACATTAACTGAAAAGAATGAGACTGTTACCAGGAATATGTTCCCAGTTGTCTCTCTGTCGGGGCGGGGAGAGCAGGACGGCAGGAGAAACAGAAGCTTGTCTTCGCTCAGGAACAGGTGCAGACTGACAAACTGTAATTCAGCAAAATATAAACCATTTATCCACCATTTACAGTACCACATATAGATCCACACACACACACACAAGCACACGCACACACACAAGCACACGCACACACACATGCACACGCACACACACTATATGAACCTGCAGCTTTGACATCAGAGTCTTGTGGTGGGTCTGTGTTTGCTTCCAGTAGTCCAAGTCCCCCAATCACCAACACCACTGCATCCACCTTCTGCTCCAGCTCTGCGGTTCGCTGCTGCAACCCTGCCTGAGAGGAGACAACGAGTAATTAACAAGATTTATCAGTACAGTTGGAATCTGAATAATAAACTAGCGTCAGACCACGAGGTAATCTCTGATGCACCTGCAGGGCAGCAGCCTCCTCTTTCAAAGTCAAGGTCTCTGCAGTGAGAGCATCAATCAGCCCCCGTTGCTCTCTCAGCTCCTCCTCCAGTCTTCTCCTCTCCTGAGCTTCTTTCTGAACATCATCCTCAGTCTAGCACAGAAGGGGAAGAGAATGAGTTAAGTTAAAACAGATGACATTAAATTAAACACTATGCCTGCTTTGAGTATCCTGAGTCATGTTATTATTGCTTGACAGCAGATTTACATCAAGTCTACACTGCATTAATCACTATGCATCAATTAATCAATAAATTAACTTTGACAAAAACAAAATGATCTGAAGATAATGTCTAAAATGCTTAAAAAAGTTAGAAATCATGTAAGTATACTGTATGTGATAGTGAGACTGAGACTGACCCAGTTACTTTCCCGCCTCGTTCATGTATGGTAACTGTGTATATGACAGATTAATGGAGATATCATTGATCTATTGCTGCACCTTTTTGAGGAGGTGCACTAAACGTCCGAGTGTGGAGACCAGTGCGACAGAGAATCCAGTGAGGCCTTGTGTTCTGTGCTGTTTTGGACTCTGTGGTGACACTGGTACTGTGTCAGGACTCAGAGTATCCAAGTCTGCCTCCACCTGAACCAACATGGCCTGCAGCAGACCCAGACTAGACTGGTCCCCACTGAGAGAGGAAACACTGGAGCCATCCAGCACTGAACTCTGAGAAGTACACTTCCTAGTCCTGCTGGTTTGACTACTGATCCTTCCTGTGAAACACATACAAAGAAACACACAAAAAAATTCTCATATGATGGCATTTAAACATTGAGTATTTCATTTTGAAGAAAAACAACCCCTTCCAAATATTACCTGACTGAATGTGAGGCTTGTCAGGGTTCAGGACCTGAGTAACCAGGACAGATGGTTCCTCCTTTGCTTCCTCTGACTGGCTCTGTCTGGTCCGAACACGCTGAACAGCCACTGTGGCATTGAGAGCTGAAACAAGGTGTGATGAGTTTGTATGTGTTGTAGAACTTTCACATCTGATATATATAGCATGTAACATTTCCTTTTAATCCAACACATACCCTTGGGGGAGCTCACTTGCTCATCTTACCTCTTTGGTCTGGTGCTCTGCCTGATGTGCAGGGGGTTGAAGGAACACTAACTCTGTTTCCCTGCTCAGAGATGGGACGATGGGTTTTCTGCTGCTGTTTCACTCTACCCCGAGACAGTGCCTTCATTTTTCGTACATTGGCCCTGCAGAGAAAAGTATCAAGAGGGACTTGGTGGTGCTGAAAGTAAGTAGTAATCAATAAAACCTTCACGGTTATATTTCCCCCCCTAACATGAAACACAAGTCACTTTCTTATCTCAGATTGTGGTGGTGCAAACTGTTTTGCAGGCATTAGTACCTTCGGATTACATGATATTCTGAACTGCCAGAAGGATAGGCATCTTCGTCACTGTGGTCTTCCTCTGAAGCTTCTAGTTCATTAAGAGCCTGGAATGAACAATTCAGCACATGCAAACGTGTTAATACAGACCAGAGTATTTATGCAAAAAATGTAAACTTATGATAAAATAGACTGGCAGTACATTAGCTCTTAGTACGTTATTATATGGAAAATTAGATAGGTGGATGAAAGTTGGTGACAACATACTGTACAGTATCATATCACAAATTTATAACATTATCTTGACACACACAAACCTGCCGGTCCATCATAGACTGGCTGAGCAGTGACAGCTGAGTCGGAGGATCTGGTCTCTGGAGAACAGGCATTTCTGAGTCTGAGTCACAGTTTGGAGCCATGGTCACACTGGGATGACCTGTCAAAATACACACATGATTATTTGCACAATTAATAAATACACATACCAGCAGCGACACTTAACCTTTCAATATGTCCTTTTCAATGACATAAATGACAATGAATAGGTGTGTGAATGACAATCTACAGGCAGGAAGGACTAGTATTTACACTATCAAATCACTGCATCCAAGTATCTATAATACAGAACAAGTTGTTTGCTACCAGTCTGCCTGCGTGGAGCATCTCCAAACAGGTCCTTGACCACAGCCATGGCTCTGTCAGAGCGGGCCAGCACATCCTGCAGCAGCAGCTGGTCAGAGAAAACCTGCAGCATTACAAAAATCCACAATTATCATGTTAAACTCAGTACAGGGGAAATGTTTGGTTTTTTGTTTCTGTTTAACAAACAAACTATATTACTTCTGCTATAAACAACATCACGTCAGCACAGAAGACACTACAAGTAATGGGGAAATCATCGGCACACACACCTCCCTGATGATGCTGAGGCTGGCCTGGTCCAGAGGTGCAGGACTCCCACCATGTCTGAGACGGCGTTTTAGAGATTTCTCTCTCAGCTCCCACTGAGCCGCAACCTTGTTGTGGGACTTGTGAATCTCATGCCGATGACTCTGCAGCAGAAGAGAATAATCAGGCAAGTGCATATGGACTGCAACAAACATTCATTTTATTATCCATTAATTTAGCAGTTTCTTAAATAATTAACCAAAAATTGAGCCTATAAAATTTAAAGACTGTTGACAAATTACTGCTACAAGTTACATCTGACTATACTCATGTTCAATTGCTATTATAGTACATAGTATGATATAAAACTCATTCTCTAGTAAACACGTCACACAAAAAGGCAGTGTCCATAAAACAACACCACAGTCAAACAACTTACCAGCTCTGCAGGTGTCAGCTTGTGCACAGACAGGTCATTGACAGTGCTCTGAAACCAACAATGGACAGCTGACATTAACAAACTGCTCAGTGGATAGTTAAACAAATGTGTATTGTTTGTGAAGGGGTGGAAGATTACTAGCAGATTAAGATCAAGGGAAATAACTCTTTTAGGAGTTAGACTACATATATTGAAAACTTCACTGTGTTCTGAATATGTTCTGAATAAGAACTGCTGCCACTTGAATGCTCTCAAAAAGTAGTGATAACCGTTTCTTTATGAAAAAGAAAATAGTGTCTATTGATTACTAGGGTTAGTAATCCGCAAAACATGAGTGGACTCCCCTCCAAAAGGTGCAGTTACTTCAACAAAAAGTCTATTTAAAGAATGGATGCTTAAAAAGCTACGTTATTGTAACTGAGTAGCCTACTTGCTTTCCTGGCTTCTCTTCAGCAGTTGTCTGTACTCACCACCCACTCTCTTTGGGGAGCTGCTGCCTTCTTGGGGCGAACAGGCCATTTTCCTTTGCTGTGTTGTTGTGGACGCCCCACTCTCACAAACGACATCTGTTTACAGGTGATATGAGGGGGGTACATAGTTCACAGCAGAAAATGTTGTTTTATAACCGAGCTATAGTCTGCACACGTACTACTCACTGGTAAATGAGACCAAATAATAACGACTTAAGCTAGCTCTTAGCTACGTTTCCTTCCTAATTATCTGAAGTTTGAGCATCACCCACTGTTAATTTAGCTAGGATGCACAGCTTTGCCTTACGTTAGCTAAAATGTGTTTTGCTACATAGCTAGCCAAATACTGAAATAGCACTTACGTTTTACGCTCTGTTATGAGAACAGCGTGTCAAGCTGCTTGTAATTCTGCCACTTTAGCTTTGAGGTTGACCAAATTAAACAGTACAAACTCTCCTTCAGTTTGTTGTGTGACAGTTTTTCAACAGTTGCGCGCCACTTCCTTTGCTGTTGCCACGGACACCGCTTCACGCTGGAGCATGACGGGAAATGAAGTACGAGTGGTAAACGGTGGTGAGCAAGGAGGATCACTGGAAGAGATATGATTCACTTTTTCTTAAAAAAAAAAAAAGACCAACAGCAAATGCTTATTGTCAGTGTTTATACCATGATAGACTTTCATGACTGAAAGTAGCTATGTACATTTACTCAAGTACTGTACGTGAGTATTTTTCTATTTTATGGTATTTTGCCTCTTCTCCACTGGTCTCTGGAGAGTTTTTACTCTGAAAAAAATGCATACTGGGAAATTTGCTAATATGCTGCTAATTCTTTGAAAACTTAATTTAAATTTATGGACAATATCTCAAAATACATGAAATGCAGAATACACAAGTTCTCAAACTTTAGTAGCTTGAGCAAATATCCATTGTCACAATCCAGCATTGGTAATAACAATATTTATATCACATTTTGAATGTCAGACCAAACCATGGTTAAATTCGGGCTGAAGTCTAGTGTAGTTCAAACTCTCACTGGACAATTTAACAGCATGTACCAGCACGATCTCGAGCACTTTCAAAACATTATGAAACTTGAATCTATCATTTATTCTCTTACTTATCCATCTGATGGTTTTTCCAGATGTTTGCAAATGAGCACACATCTGGCCGCACCACTAGATGGCAATGTCACCATGCAAACCCCCTTTTGGTGTGCGCAGAGGAGGGATACCTGAGGGCGCAGTGCCAAACTGACCAAACTCTCGGCTGCTGCTCACCAGGAGAAAACTGAAACTGACAGACAGGTTTATTCAACTCAAAGCTGAGGCCAGCCAAATTTCACTGAACTTTGGGGCAATTTGCTCCAAGCAAATCTCTGATTTTGAATGATGGGAGAAGCTGTGCCAAATGATAGCAGTATATGACCGGAAACAGAATATATCACCTTCAAAATAAAAGCACAACTGTGTGATAATTTTAGTAGTGATTGACATAACAGTTTAGTAAGAGTTGGACCTTTTTTATAGACAATAAAAAGCGCAATGATTGCGATTAATCACAGCAAATACATCTATAAATAAAACTAGAGCAACAAATCAAAAATGTCTCTGAGGCAGATCTGAAATGAATGAAATATGGAAACAAGGATGCTCTGGTGGGGAAAAGTATAGGTTTTTCATTTTCTATATCCTAACTAACTCCGAAGTATTTTCCTATTTAAAGTACTCAACAAAGTTGCAACATGCACATTGCGTTGTGTGTTTCGGGGATTTAGTTTAAATAGCCCACTTGAACAGGAAGTTGTAGATTATTGATTGTAACTTAACACTGGTCATTCCAGCGGTTTATTGTTGTATTACGGAGAGGTGTGTATTTGCATCTGACTCTTTTACACGCCCCTCTCACTCTGACTCTGGTGGGATAGACTCTGCACGCTTTGGTTCAATCTGGTTAGACTGATCCAGACTTGGTTGACTGACTTCTGACGCCCAACAATGCATACCGAGCCACAAAAGTTTGAAAAGTTATCATTACGCACGGGGCTCGCGGCGAGGGGACTCAGGAGTGACAGCAGCTGTGCGCCCATGGATCAGACTACAAGTGGTGGTTTCTCTGCATCCCTGTGGAAAGTCATTTGAAGAGTCAGGAGGAGACATGAACAGCGTCGCTACAGTGCCAGAGGAGAGCCATTAGTCTGTCAGTGTTGGATTTACCAGAGCTCAGAAGGCTTACAGCTGGAATCTCTATAATTTCTGACAGTTTTGCCTCCAGTAGCACAATTAAGTGTGTGAACAATTCTTGGATAATAACCTACACTGCAAAGTCACTTTTGGAGACGTTGGATCTGAATTACGCACGGGATTCCTCTAACAAATGACAGCTTCTAGTTGTTTTGTTGCTCTTCCACTTCATCCCCTCAGCTCCCTTCATCTCACTGATCAACTATATAAGCCCCTTCACCAGGTTAGACTCGGGGAGTGAAAGCCTCGCTGTCCCTTCCAGTAAGCCAGCGTGCGGCCGCGGGCCACCTGGCCGAGGATGTGGGGAGGAGGATTCCCGATGTCTGGAACCGTGATTGTGACAATGCTCCTGGTCATCATCGACGTGAAAGCCAGTGGGGAGTATTGTCACGGCTGGCAGGACTCCCAGGGCGCGTGGAAAGAAGGGTTCCAGTGCCCGGAGAAGATCGACGCAGAGGACGCGATCATTTGCTGCGGGAAATGCGAGCTGCGCTACTGCTGCTCCAGCACTGACGCGCGGCTGGATCAGGGGAGCTGCGATAACGACCGGCAGGCTCAGGAGCCAGGCACAGAGACCAAGGAGAACAAGGACTCCGGCGCAGGTATTAGCCCTCAACTTCTACTGCTGCTACCACAAGTACTACCACACATATTATGGATATTGATAACCATAATCACTACTTTTTGCAAATATGCTTAAAGTAAATATGTTGATACCAGTTTACAAAAAGGCCGAATGCACTCCAAAGGGAGAGCAAAAGCAATTCAAAAAGTCAACAGCAAAAAGCTTAAATATATAGAAAATAAAATTTAGAAGTGATTTAGTAAACTGGTGGCCTGAATATGTTGGAAGTTCGTTTCAGGGTATGGAGACTGTCAAAGTAAAAGCCTATTATATTCACTGTGATTTATGACAAAGAAAGACTCAGTGAAGTGACCGTCGTGTCTCTGTTCACTCCAAAATGTTAATTAGTCTCAGCTAAATCTTTGAATTCATTTATAAAAAAATAGATTCCATATTTATACAATAGAAAGTAATGTACAAACCAAATTCACATATTAAAACGGCAGCCAGGTGATGTACAGTGGGATTCAAAGGTTTGAGACCACTACCACAATCGGGAATACGTGTTTATTTGCATATGGAGCGGGGAAGTGGGATCCGATCACAAGTGGTCACTCGAGACGCATGTGGAGACGCCAGGTGTGAATTGACGCGCTTAGAGCTGTCCACTGGTGATCGGATCACCCGAGACGCATGTTAATGTCAGGTCTGAACAGAGCCTAAGTGAGTTAACGCCATGCCCAAGGCGCATCCACAGGATGTCTTAAATTTGATATTGTAAATTGCAGACCTATTAGAAGCTTTGGTTTCCTCTCATAAACCCAACACACCCGCGGTATCTCCCTGTTAAGAGGTTCATCTGCTGCTCGCCCCGGTTGGCAACGACAGCTGCACAGGAGACAGCAGACTCCTCCAAAAAACCAGTTAACTGCGCTCACAAATGGCATACTGTGCCGTGCTGCAGCACTTTATAAATAGCTGTGTTTGTTCTGGCCTGTAACAGTGCAAGAGGGGGCCGGGCTCAGATCACGCTGTCCCCACGGGGATCAAGTTTGGACTTGACCGGATCTTGGACAGTGGCTCACCAAAGGCGCTGACAGCTCTGTTCATAAAAAACACAAATCGCGTTATGTATCATTTCCTACCAGGCTCATGGAGTCCTTTTCCCATCGTCAAGTTGCTGCTGTAATCCCCTCACTGCAGTCTCCCTGGTGTCTCTGAGCTCTCAAGGGATTCATACTCTGATCTGCTTTAAACACATATACATACATAAAAACTGCACTTAGGAGGAGCACCATTACCAAAACATACAGTATAACTCATATTTTGCAACTTATATGGTATACACATGTCTTTCTCCTTCCTGGCTCCCCATTCATCAGTGCTTACATTCCCATGTGTTAATCTACCATAAAGCCTCTTGAAGCTGCATCATATCTTGAGTTAAAGATCAACAAGTTGATAACAGCACTCCAAAAAAATAGAACAAATGTTGGACATCAGAGAAAAGGGCAGCAAAGGCTTATTTCATGTTTCCCTGGAGGATATTATGGCTTCTTTTGGACCTCCAGCTACAATCTGTCATTTGCTAAGACTATCATGCCTTATCACTGCAGGAAGAGGTATATACATTTCATTCAGTGGCCTCCGGCCAACATAACTTAAAGAAAAGCAGCTTTTTCCTCACTAAGAAAAAAGGGAATGTTTTTTTTTCATGGAAAGCCCAGCTCAGTTTGTGTATTTCATTCATTTTTCATATGCTTGCAGCTTATTAATCATCCAGGAAAGATACACACTGTAATGTCAATGGGTAACAGGCAGGAAATTATTAATGTGCTCAACATGAGGGAACATATGGTATTTAGGAACAGAAGAATGCCCGTGGGATAGGAGAGGGAGAGTCCAGCCAGCCAGCCACAAAGGCTGTGCCCAAAACAAGAGCTTTAGGAGAGGGGGCTGCTGTAACTGCGGCATGGCTGCCACAGCTTAACTGCAGCAACAGGTGTGGAGGAGTGACAGGGAACAATAGGAGGGTTTCAACAACCATGTGCACTGAGAAAATCACACATACCAAGAGGCAAAGAATTTAATTCTTTTTTTTTTTTTTACTGTGATAAACAGTCAGGTAGCCTATTGAATTTGAAGTTCTTCATTTTGGATCTTGTGTTTTCTTGTTCAGTGGTAGAAAATTATTATGTACATTTATTCAAGTAAAGATCTGTGGTACTTTACTTGAGTATTTCCATTTTATGCTATAAACCTCACCACTACACATTTTTGTGTTACCAGGTAATCCCAGACCTGGATATAGCAGATAAAAAGAAAAACATAGTTAGACATAGCAAATAACTTAGAGTAAAATTTTACAATGTATTAGAATCTTATAAAACACCGATCATTGTTAAATCGGTGGGTCCTTTTTGGCTAGTGACCCCTTACAAAACGTAGCATCTAGTTAGAGCCTTTTTTTTCATGTTTTACATCTGTGAGTTGTTAGCATTTCCACCTTGAAGTGATTTTTCCTCTAAACTTAAAGTAACGACTTAATTGGGCCCAACAAAGTAAAACTATCCAATATTTCACAAATAAACAAAGATTTAAAGTCCAAAAAGTGTTTTGGTTTGTCAAGCAAAATTGAGAATTTAGCCATGGAGGCCAATGTTTGTCTGTTGGCCAGTGTCACCACTTTGGTTCAGACAGAAAGATCTTGGCAACTACTGGAAGGATTGTTATAATATTTTTTTTTAGATATTTGTGGTATTGGAGAATGAAACCTACTGATGTTGGAGCTCTCCTGACTTTTTCACTAGCATCACCACAAGGTTCATATTTAGTGCTCTTTCAAGTTCAAAGTTTTAATTTGTCAGATACTTTGGTTTGTGACTAAATAACCTCAAAACTACCGACATTCCCATCAGCCTCAGCTCTACTTTGTGTTCAGTGCTAATTTGCAAATGCTAACCTGCTAAACGTGGTAACATTATATCCGGTAAACACATCAATGTGTTTAATATTGTCAATGTGAGCATGTTAGCATGCTGACGTTAGCTCAAAGCACCACTGTGCCTTCTGTACAGCTTCACAGAGCCGCTGACATGGCTACAGTTTCTTTTTATAGTGTTGTTTCTTCTTTTCTCTCCCATCAATCAGTTCATGAGCTTCCAGAGTTATCTTGTTGGAAGGGCCCAGTCCACTGGAAACCACTGGACTAAACTAGTTAACAATCAAGTATTCAAAACTTGCCCTACCTCGACTCTAGCAACAATGCTTAAATGCTTAAATATTGTTTAAATGCCGCCCACACACTGATGCATCACTATTATTTTTGACTTTAAGTACATTTTACTGATGATACTTCTGTACTTTTCCTGAAGTATGTGTTTGAACACAGGGCTTTTACTTGTACCAGACTGTTTTAGATTGTTATATTGGTATTTTTTACTTAAGACAAGGATCTGAATACTCCTTCCAACATTCTGCATGCTGAACTTTAAATGGTGATTTTTTTTTTCCCCTTCATCACTGATTTACTGTTCAGTATTTTGGAAAGGAGCACCACAGTGAAAGGGATGAACTAACACAAGAAGAAAGTTTTTTGCGATTACTAATCCTCATCAACCATGCAGAAAAAAGGGAGTGGAAGCAGAAATGTTGAGGTGGAGGCAATGTAAGTGCAGGAAAAGAGGGCAGTGGAAGGCTCCCTGGGACATTTCTGCTCTTGTAACTTATATGTGTTGCCATAACAAGAGTTCCTGTTAAAACCTGTTTACTGGAAGGTGCGCAGCTATGAGCTACATTAGCCTCTGAAGTTGACACCGCTTCTTGTCAAAGGGAAATGGGTCAAGGTCCTAGCTTGCTTCATGTCACAGAGTCTTGGCCTCTTACGCCGCTGGCCTGTGTCTTTTGTCACCTGGACTTAGCGCCTGAGCCAATGAATGTCCTCCAGCTCTTAACAGGTTTCATGCAGTAATCCTTTTAATACCCTTCGACTTTTGATGAGCATTTTGAAAAGTTTCTGAAGGCTGTATGGATGTATTTCAAAGAGCCCAGAGACAAAAGGAAACTGGAGCCAGTTGCCACCTCTCTCTCTGGCATACAGTTACACCTCATAACACATGGGCACATTCAAAGCAGAAAATAAGTACACCCTGTGGGAACAATGAAACACAACTAATCACTTATAATGTAACATTGTCGTTATTGTGTTCGTAAGGTGTTTGTGAGTGAGCATGGGAATGGCCGATTGAGGAGAACACCTCAGGAGTGACCTCATCTTTGCTTGTCATCCCGTTTCTGCCAAAAACATTCCTTCTGTGCCGTTTCTATTTTGGCGAAAAGGTACAGTTAGTGAAACAATGTGATTTTGTGGAGGAAAGTTATTGTTGATCATGTTTCAAAGTTGCTGTTGGAGCGTCTCCTGCTCTCCTTGTAAATTTACAGTCTGAAATTGAAATCTTCACATATAAAAATGTCAAGACTTTTACCTGTTATTAATGCCTTTGCTGTTCGACCTGGCAAATGACACTCTGGCCGGTGGACGAGTGAGAGTTACACAAGTGTTTTGTTGCGAGACTGATTTGCTGTTTTAAACAGAAAGAAAGTAAAGGTCAGCAAGAAGGGAATAGGCTTCCTCCTTTGATATAAAGGGCTGAGTAACCTCACATTCTGCTATATTAAATCAGTCAGCTTTAATACCCTCGTTTAAACAGAAGCCAAGTATTGTAGTTCAACTTGAGTAACTTATTTTCAAAGGCTTGGTCATAAATAGCTAAAGAAAAAGAAGGGTCGCAAATATCTGCTGGCAGCGCGGCCCGGCTTAAGAATGTCACCCATGCAAACACACACACACACACACACACACACACACACACACACACACACACACACACACACACACAGGTCTGTAGGGTCGAGGAGGCTGGGGACACAGCAGGGTGCGCAGGATTAAAACAGATCAAAACAAAGTTAATAACTGTTAATGAGAGCCTGGGGCTCCCTGGGGACCCAATCCCAGTGTACCTTTCATTCTTCTACTCTAGTCCAAACACTCCTCTCTGCTCAGTCTTTTGTTTAACTGTCTCACCCAATCTCCACTCACAGGTAGGAGCTTTGCTTGTGCAGGGAAACAAGACATGAGTGTGTGAGGCGGTACTGCTTTGAAGTTTAATGTTCAACTTAGAAGTCAGTATCTTGCCACCAAATCAGTCATGTGAATGTGTCTTCTTCTTCTTCCTCTCTCTGCAGTGCCCATTTATGTGCCGTTCCTGATTGTGGGCTCGGTGTTTGTAGCTTTCATCCTGGTGGGATCTGTGGTCGCTGTGTGTTGCTGCCGCTGCCTCCGACCCAAACAGGAACTGTCATCAGGAGGTGCGACAGGAGGAGCTGCCAGCGGTGGGCGCCTCTTGGAAACCATCCCTATGATGGCCAACACTTCCAGAGGCTCATCATCCCGCCAGTCCAGCACAGCCACCTCATCCAGCTCCTCTGCCCCACCCGCTGCGCCTCGCCCTGCTCCCCCACAACTCATGCGGGCTCAGGCCTCTTGCTGCCTGCCGCCTGACGCCAGCGTCTTCGTCAACATGCCCACCAATTTCTCTGTACTCAACTGCCAGCAGGCCACCCAAATCATGCCTCACCAGGGGCAGTTCTTACACCCGCAGTACATTGGCTATGCTCACCCTGTCTCCCCTACCCCAGCCTACCTGGACCCCACCCAGGGAGGATACAGACCCCTTCAGTCCCCCTGCCCTCCTCCCACCGGAGGGTCCAGTATCACCAGTGACCAGAAATACCCTCCAGTGACAGTGTGATGAGGGGCCAACATGCAGACCACTCTGCCACTTTGTTGTGAAGACTAACTTGTGAAGTTTAACCTGTGAGGGCTGTGCCACAGACCTTTTTGGGGATGCTGCCAGAGTGGAAAAAGAAAGGCAGGGAGTCAAACTCACATGAAGGACTCATAAAGCCATTGCTGGCAGCAGGGCCTGCCCTGCTATTGTGTGTGGTGTGTCTGTTTAGTGTGTCATATGATCTCTTGCCAGACTGGAATGAGCTAAGCTCAGTCTATGATGGGGTAAGAAGGATGCATAAACAATTTTCTGTCTTGATGCAAAGATTAAACTGCATATTGGAGAGTTACACAGCCCAGATGGGTGATAATGCACAGCTAACTGCAGCCTGCAGCTCACAAAGATTGTGCGTGTGTTTGTATGTATGTGTATGGGAGAGTGGGAAAAAGGATTTGTTGGCTTGTATCTGCTTGAATGAGATGAGGGATGACTGGATGATTTATAGCAGTGGACTGTATGAGAAGTGGCTATTCAAGCAACAAAAAAAAAAAAAAAAAATTGTGACCACATGCTGTGTTTATGCCATGTTCACATCTGCACTTGTGAATGGTTGTGAAAGGTTTATACAATACAGTATACTGTGTGTTTGTGTTGAAAGAAAGTATGTGAAAAGATGTTTGTACTGTATGTGCGTGAGTTTGAGAGAGAGTGTGAAGTGTGGAGGGACATGGTCGCATGAGTAACTGTGAGTGAACTGTGTGTAATGGGAAATGCAGGTGGTGTGATGTGAAAGGCAGTTGCAGTCTCCCTGTAGACCATTTAAACTCTAATGAAGTGAACACAGGACACAGACTGTGACGCTCCGCCCTCCTATACGACCTCCCTCCTGCCACCCAAAAAGTAAAAACACAAAAAACCTCTGCCCCATACTGCCCTGAGCGGAAACACAGACAAAAAAAAAAAAGAAGAAAAATTTCATGCAAGGTTGGCAGTTAATGTACCTGAGTGTGTGAGTGTGTGACAGAGGAAGAGTGAGAGGCAGCTCTCTTACGATTACCGAGTTAATTATTCAGCAAAAACTTTGCCAAATGTCCCCTTTACTTCTCTCCTGTGAGAGGTGTGTGTGCATGTGTGTGTATTTAACACTCCCACAGTTCAGTGCCTTAGCAGAGGGCATGGGCAGCTCCAGGGCAGCTTTGAGTCATTATTTTCCACTTAAGAAAAAAAAGGCACAGAAATTGCAGAAATTATTGGTAGTTAAAATAAAATAAATAAATAAAAGAGTGAAACTTGCATATTTTTTCAGCCATTCTGAGTACTGTTGTGCAGCTGGGGTCACTGGTAACTCCTTTAATTCACCGGTAATATGCAACTTGAGGAATGTGCTGCTCGACTGAGTGTGCAGCCTGACCCATACAGTCCCATACCGTAGTATAGGAACCAGTATGTCTGTGTACCTCATCTGTACTCCCAAGCACAATGTCTGTAAGATGCAGTAGGCAGCTTGTGTGTGACAAAGTATCTGTAAAATGGTGGATGAACTTTGGTCCAATGCGTTTTCTTCCTCTTGTGAAATACAGTGATTTGTTACAGGGGTGACACTTTTCATATGAATTCTAAAAAATAAAATACTTTTAAACCAGGAAGTGTGTGTCGAGAGCTTATGTTTCAGTATTTTATCACTGCCATAAATATTAAACAACCAAAGTTTTGTGTTTTAAAACCCGGGAGAGAAATTTCTGTGTTGCCGTTGTCCCACTGAGTGAGTGATACTTACACACCAACACATGGATACAAGGCTTGCTTTAAAAAAAAAACAAAAAAACAAACAAAAAAACAAATGTGTGGTGAATGGATTTGCACAGACCTGTCTCAAATTCATAATCCCTTGAAACATAAAAACTCTCTTACTTCATCTATTAGAAACACAGACGGCTCTACCACCCGCAGAGGACAGAACAAATACCAGTCACATCACCTGCCACACAGAGACGAGGAACAATAAACCGCAACAACGGACGCTTCAAAGCTTCGGCGACGTGGAGGTGTAGTTTTGGCAGTCTCCTCCAGAAAACTCAGCTACGGTAATGTGGAAAAGCGGAGCAGGCCGGGCCGTTGGGGAGTCACTGGGGAGGAGTTGAAAAGCATAAATGGCTCCTGCTCGGCTGCGGACCGATGGATTCTCCATACTGGAGCAGCTGTAATCGGTTTGGGCTGGGCCACATCCAGGAAGGTGGGTGGGAAAGGGATCTCCAGTTGGACTCCAGTGTCCAGGGAGCTGTGGTGTGCATTAATCGGCTAATGGTCTATCTCCAACAACTCTCCTGAGCTTGGAGGGAGCGTGGGAGAGGTTTGATCCTGATAGTATGAAAAGTCATATGCATCTGATGTACAAATCAAACCTTTCTGATCCATTTTCAAGCATAAAATGAAAAACCAAACTCCTCCCACTACACTGGAGCCACAGTATCACTCAGAAAACCTCACCTGATTGCATGAGTAGACAACTTACAGTCAACAGACAGAGACATTTTGTCAGGCCATGGATTGATTAGATTTAATGATTAGGACTCAGATGGACAACCCCCCTCTCCCACCCCTTCAGTCTTGCATTCCTGAACCAGTGTCCTCAACACAGAGCATACAGACAATGGACTCTACATTCAGACAAATCCCAGAGCCAGAAAAACACATGATCCAGGCGAGAGTCTCAATCACATCCCGTCTGTTCGAACGCCTATTAGCACTAGTTCAAGTAAAATATTCCCTCTAAAACATGTCTTGACATATGAGTACAAAAACAGGCATTAATGAAAAGAGAAAAAAAATATAAACACATACACATTAATGTCCACTTTAATAATAATTAAAAAAAAAAAAAAAAAAAAAAAAAAAAAAGAAAATAAAAAAAGAACAGTCCAGTAAAGAGTGGGAATCCAACAGAAATGAGGAAGGAAGCGCTAATACCAGGCTCGCTGATTCTATGTCAGCTGACGATGCTAGACAGGCGGCATCAGGAATCACAGGAGCGGTCAACAAGGATTAAAAACAAGGAAAGACCAAGTGGATTTTTTTTTTTTTTTTTTTTTTTTTTTTAAACTGGCCAGGAGGCGAGGAGATGTGCAGCGGAGGAGGAGAGACGTGGAAGCTGCAGAGCGGCAAGGAGATGGAGAGATAGGAGGGAAGAAGTGAAGGGAGAGAAAAGCAAGAGGAGGTCCCAGTGGGGTAAGGAAGGGGTTGCAGCAGGGTGGTGGTCCAGTTTTTGGGTGTGCGCTGTGCCTCAGTGGCATCTCTGTGGTGTTTGGCAGTGAGGCTTGTAGCTGCGATGGGACGAAGTTGGGGCTGTAGCTGGGGGGTGTGGGTGGGGGTGTGGGTGTGTGCAGGGCTCCAGTGGTCCTCGGTCTATGCTTCCCTCCCTCCCGTTTTAAGGAATTCATCTGCGCTTGCTTGCGTGTTTGTGTGTGTGTGTGTGTGTGTGTGTGTGTGTGTGTGTGTGTGTGTGTCTGTGTGTGTGTGTGTATATGTGTGAGCGTGAGTGTGTGTGTGTTTATTTTGACGTCCCTTCCCCTCCTGCGTCGGCATGTGATGACAGACTCATGAGATGAGAGGGAACCGTGGAAGCTAACACACAAACGCACACAGACCGACACACACATGCACACAAACACAGGAGCGCCAATGCGTGCAGACATACATGCACAGGCAGATACAAGCGCACTGGAATGCACACACACGCGCACACACACACACACACACACACACACACACACACGCACACACACACATTAACACACAGTGGCATGATCCAAACCCAGTCTGAGGGGTATACAGATATGAGTAGCAGTCTGAGTTTGACCTGTCATGTCTGTGGATGGATATGATTGCTCATGCCTGTGCAGCTTGTGTGAGAGTTAGAATAAAGTTTATTCCGCATATTCGGCCTGGTCCCTTCTCTCAAGTCAGTCCTCCAAGCGCCAGCGACGGCCTCCACACCTGACCGTGACCCCCACCCCCGACGAGGGGTCAGGTCGTAGTTCCAGTAAGGCCACAGCGGGGGTCGGTCACCCAGCGTGAGGGTGTCAAGTCTGTCTCCGCTGTCACCTTGACAACTGTTGCTATGGTGAGCCAAAGCCTTGGTCAGGGGTGGGGCTAGACGCTGGGGCGCTGGCGGGTGGTGTCGTAGGAGCGCACTACCTGGGACTGGGACACCACGCCGTGCTCCTCCTGAGAGAAGGCATAGCCATCTGCAGAGAGAGAGAGAAGAAGAAGACATCGGATCTCAAATGATGAAGTGTGGGGTGTTCAGTGAGTGACAGGAAGAATGTGAACACCTTTACGATGGATTGGTCGCCGTCACTTATTATTATGATATTTGTATTTTTAGATTGATTTTATGTGTGAATGAATTGCTCGTGTGTGTTTGCTATCTCGCCTGCCTCAAATTGCTCCTTGAGGAACAACAGAAATATTTTGAATTGAATTGTAATTAAAATGATATTCAGTTTATACCATTACATAAGACATAGAATGCAGAACAACTGAGAATCTGAAATAACTTAATCTTCTGAACTTTGCTTGAAAATCACAATCGATCAATTTCTAAAATAGTTGCAGATTTATTTTCTGTTTATACACAAATCAACAAATTTTTTTCAGCTCTTGATTGCACTGGCATGTGCAGATTTCCAAGTGTGTGTATGTGTTCCTGGCCAAATATTGTCACAGTATAATATCATTATTAATCAGTGTTTTCTGGGCTTCATGAGGAGAAACGGGGATTAGCACTGCTTTCTCTCTCCATTCACTTCATGCATGGCACAGATATTAAAAAGTACACAAACAAGAACAAACCAGATTTTGCAAATATTTATGAAATGAACTCCTGAATCCTATTTTTACTGGCAGAATATACATTGGCTGTTGAGCTAGAAAGAGCTTTTTAAGACTCTTTATTTCATGTAATTAGAGTAAATGAAGAAACAGAGACATACATTTCTTGGGTTTCTATTCACAACGGACTAATCTGGACTTAAATTATGGCCAGGAAGAGACATACAGTACGTTAGTTAGAGTATGAGGAAAAATAGCCTTAAGGCCTGTGTTGAGGCAGGACTTTGATATGTATGTGTGTTCGGACAGGACACTCACGGGACACAGTCTGCTGCACCGAGTTTGAGCGTCCTACACTTGAAGGTGTTTTCCTAAAGACTCTTGTCAGCAGATGGGCCCGTTCGTTTAGACTGCAGAGAGAGAGAGGGGGGGGGGAAAGGAAGGACAGTTACTCCACGGTGACGACACATAATCGCTTGTTTACAGGGAGTTTAAGAGGGAATCTCCACTACTCTACTACACTGCTACACAACACCATTAGTGGCTACTGGAAATTATCTTTCAATCAGTGCCTGAAACTATCCACACATCTGAGGCAGCATGGTGATTAAGGAGCTGGTCCTCCAACCTTCAAGTGTCCTTGAGCAAAAAAACGCTGCAGTACACCCGGCAAAAAGTAAATTTCACGAGAAAGTTTGAAGGAGGTGGAGGTTGGTAGGAGGTGGATTTGATATTGCTTTTGACATTCAATTTAACCCAACCGTAATTCATAAACTGCCTACAGAGTAACAGGACATCCACAGTAAACTATTCCTCACTCCCCACTCCTCTCTCCTCTCCTCTTAACTCCCCCCTTTCCAAGAAGAAGACTGGATCCTCTGTTCAGAGACCACACGCCGTCATGGCTCCTCTCCTCCCATGACCAAAAATAACTAAGTCTTTTCCAGATTTTTGCACACAAATGCACGCATGCACACACACTTGCTGAATTTGTAAACCTCTCTCCAGCCTCATCACCATCATTACAGCTATTAAAATCATTAGACAATGCCATTGGAAGTACACCTAACACTTGACATGTCAGCATGTTGATTTTTGCCAATTTCGTTTGAAAGAACACATTTTTTTTTTTTTTTTTTTTATCTTATCTGCCAATGGAGCATTAAATTCACACAAGCGGGGTTTCCCTGGAACTAACGCAGCAGTGATGATGATCAACGAAGTAGTTATGGGGAAGAAAAGCAAGCCTCCCTGAGGTTAAAATTTGGAGCAAGCAGTTAGGAAATTCTTAACACTGTATGTGACTGTTGGGAACCTTCACTGGAGTGTGAAAAAAAAAGAGAAAAAAAACGAGGAGTTCTGAAGTTTGTTCAAGCAGTCTTTGGCCAAAGAAAGTCAGTACGACTCAAGATCTCTCTGTGATGTTTCATTCTGACTAGCTTCTGATTCAAAATGGTCCAAGGATGTGCTCCGTTTGAACTCTTCCCTCGAGACACTCCTGCACTCTACCTTTCCACCCCTTCCCCATGCCTACCCCAGGAACTAAAACACAGATGTGCTGTTTTCCATTTTGCTCCGTTGCATCTCTGCCCGACCTTACTTTACTTTTCTTATTCTAAATGGAGAGGGCCCAAGGATCCTGGGTTTAAATGCAGGGTCAGTCCAGGACGGGGGCCCGGTGTAAGGGTCAGGAGGAGCGCTGTGGTTACCAACCCATCCCTCCTCAACCTGAAAACATACCTCAGAGCTCTGCAGCTCTTTTCAAGAACTAACACTGCTCTGAGAAAAGCAGCTCGTCTTGGTTGACTCACATCTGACTCATTTTTACAGTAAATCTTAATATCAGAGTCTCATACAACTCTTCATAATCCTGACTAGCAAACAGTGATGAAAAAATTAAAAGTAAGATGTAGTGTAATCATCAAAATACTATTTAACATATAATCTTTTTTTGTATTTCTAAATATTATATATTTCCTGTATTCTTGTATTGTTATTACTGATGCATTTAGATGTCAGCAGCATTTTGATGCAGCTGATCAAGACGCTGCTGGGTCATTTTTATTTATTGAAAACATAATATTTTTGTTGTGGGTCATGTTTTGAATTTGAAATCTGAACCTACAAAGTAAAATGTAACTAAGGTAGACAAATAAAGGTAGTGGAGTAAAAAACGGCAACATAAAAGTACCTTAAAATTGTATTTGGATACAGTATGTGAGAAAATGGTCAAACCGGGACAAACCCCACGTACATACTGTATCTATCACTATAAAGTTCCCTCTGAAGTAAACAATGCAATAGGTTCTAACACATCTCTAGTGACACCACGCACACAAGACTAAGACACAGCAAGAGAACTACAGGCAAATTCAGTAAAACACACCAAGTCTGTACAGCAGTTCAAATTCATCCAGCTATGAAGCCATCCAGTGAGAGAGGAACAGAAAAAAAAAATGGACATAAGCAGAGAAATAAAAATTTTGAAATGATACTGACGACAAAGGGGGAGCGATGGATTAAAAGCTAAACAGAGAGAGAGTTGTGAATGGAAAACAGGTGAGAGTCACTCCAAAGCAGCTAGCAGTGGGTCACACAGGTCATTTGAGGTCACAGTTCACACAGTGGGACAGTGCAAACCCCAGAAACTACCTCGGTGAGCTTGTGACAGCTCTGGCTCTATGCGACCTCAGCCTTGGCTTCGGCCCTATGGACGGTGCCACAGGTAGGAATACGTTACTTTAATAATCCCTTGATAAATAATAAATTCACCATTTAAAAAAAATCATAAAATAAATGAAATGGTAAAAAAAAAAAAAAAAAATCAACAATAATCAACAGAACAATATAATTGATGACTCAATAAAACTGGATATGAATGCAACTAGTATCCCATGATGCTTTGCGTAGTATTTCATATACCTTCGGCCACTGGCATCCCGAAGCACAGCTGCCCCTGGGTCGACGGCTCGAGCCTCCAACTCCTGCACCTCCTCCAGCAGAGACTTCCTCACAGTGCGACGTGTGCTGCGAAGCGGAGACAAGCTCATCAGACCCATGAAGGAAAGTGTGAGTGTTCAACTTTACAGACACATGTGATTCATAATATAAAGCGTGCGTAAGTGTTGACACAGACTCAGTATGGGTTATGTAAACGCTTCAGTTAAGTTAAATAGTCTCTGTATGGAGTTCCCATGTATTTATATTAAATGTGTTCTACTTACGCTGTCCAAGCAAAGTCTTTGAGTAAACATGCAGTAGGCACCAGGACCAGGCCCAGCCAGAAGTGCCAGCACTGCATCACCCTGCCAGCCTGCAATGACAACACACAGGCTCCATTTATTTCGCTCCTATATTAATTCAAATCGAGTATTAAGTCATTTTTCTCTGCAACGAGCTCAGAGAAACACGTGGTACAGGCAGAGAGAAATGTGAGACGTAGCACAGTGAATCAGAGTTAGCCAAAGCTGAATACCCATAATGTTAGCCAAACATAGTTAAGAGCTTTCTCACACTCCGCATCTACACCACAAACTGGATTTAGCACAGTAATCCCACAGCTGAAATACAATGCTTCTATGATTCCAAAAGATAAAAATGCTCACAAGTAACCACAGACCCCCCCTAACTTTCTCTGCAGTCCAGCTGCAGCCTGCCTCACTGACCTTTGACCCTCACCCTCAGTCCGTCTCCAGGGATTAATCATGCATCTAACCACTGTCTTCAATTTGTCCGTCTGTCTGTCTCCCTGCCTCTTACTCCTACACATCTCTTTCTCCCGTGCTTCCCTCCAATCTCACTCTTTCACAACTTCTTTTCATTATTAGTGACTCTATCTTCTGTTTCTTGTCCTCGCCTGTTCCCATAAATCCCTCGGTTTTCTTTCAATTACCACATATCTCCCCTTTTGCTTATCTGCAAGAGCTCTGTGGTGTTTCACAAGCCTAACTCTTTGTCTCTAGGCGTGAACAGTCACACAACACTTTATGCACCATGACATCCTTTACTTCTACTGCTTTATTGCCTGTATCATGTGTTTCCTGTGTCCTGCGCTTGGATCCAGAGATATAGAGACAATTTGGTTCCATGAGGGGGAGGCAACAAGGAAAATGAATCGGAAAGCCATTAGGAGATATCCCCTGCAGCAGCTGGAATCACAACCACAGTGCAGATGATCCAACTGGACTCAGACACTGTGTCTTTCTGTTAGTGACAAACACCTACACACAGAGGCACACAGTGTTGTGTTTTTTTACAGCACTGGACACACAAGTGTATCACATGGTCTTTATACACTGAGAGGATGGAGGCAAGCTAAGTGATTTTCTATGCTTATATCCATAGAAACAGACTGTTGATTTCCACCACCTTACAATCAACACAAATCACACATAGCTGGACACACAGAACGCATTAACTCCAACATGCACAAATTTACACACAGTTATTCTGAGGGGAAATATACAGCTCTTTTCCATTACCCTGTCCCCCAACGGACAGATGGAAATATAGATAGCGAGAGCTGGGAGAAATAAGAGAGGTAATAGGGTAGTTAGGGGGGATGATGGAGGGTTGGGGCGCGGTGGTGGTTGAGTGTCTCTGACCATTCCCCAGTTAGACTGAGCAGCTGCAGAGATATTTGACCGCATTCCTGATTTCTGACACAAATTGAATTAATGGGCTGAGGGGAGCTGAGACGGCCCTATTCCCTTCCCCTACCCACTCAGTGGGGCACCTCACCTCACCCCCGCCTTTATCCCCAAACTCTAAAATGAGTCTCTCAATCAAGGGGTCCCCATGTAAACTTTCCTCACCCCCACTGGACCCTCATCACCACTGGCAGCAGCAGCCCACCCTCTTGAGTCAACACCTCCACAGAGGGCAGTAAAAGACCGGGGCTCGGGTGACACGCAGCAGGTGCGGGACGCCTGCTGAGAGGGGCTGGAGGGGCATAAATCTCCCCCAGGGTTCCAGCAGTGCCGACGTGGAACACCCAAGAGGTGAGTCTCGAAGGCGCCAAGTATTGGTAACCAAGAAGATGGGAGGGGCAGGTGATGGAGGTTGCAGAAAAGAGATGTAGGGGACGGGGCTATTTTAACCCCCATCACCCTCTGTTACTGAAATGAGTGACACATGTTTACAGAGAGCTGACTTGCCTGGCCCAGCATGTCGGGGGCGATGGGGATGGTGGGCCAGATGGCTGAGTAGACAGCGAAGAAGACCATCCAGAGCACCATGCTTCCCCAAACCGCCAGGTGGGAAAACTACAACAGGAAGAAAAGAGGGACAGAAAGAAGAAGAAGAAGAAGGGCCAAAGGGAGGGAGTGTAGGAGAAGACGGAGATTAAGACACAGAAAACAGAGACAGCGTGAGGTCAAATAGTTTACATACAGCTCATCCGAATATAGACAACCTTTCCCTCCCTCCTTCTCCTGTCTTCATCCCACTCTCTGTGATCTGCTGTAAGTGGACACTGTGTGAATTCCAGCGGGACCCCGCTTCATTACTGCCAGGCTGTTGTGTGGACAGCTGAACGGACAAAGGTGTCAGCGCCCTTCTGTCCATCCTGCCAATCTCTCCCTCTCTCTCCTACAGTAGCAGTGAGCCAATTCATGTCATGCCTGAACTCTATACACGTCACATAAAAGTTTGAATCAAATCTTTGTTTTATTTAATCATATTTTGATCAGATATTGCCTTGAAAATATCCATAGTTTTATAAATTATTTTAATGTATTTTACTAAAGCAAAGTTCATGTACAGCTGTACAAGTTTTGCCCATATACACTGCAGTCATCTAATGTTATACATATTTGCATTATCGTAAGACATCTGGCATATATCTAGTATCTGGTATATTTTAATAGTAAAGAATGCTATGCTTACATTATAAGAGTGGGGGCGTGGGTGGGGGTGGGGGGGGGGTTAATTGCTCTTAACCCGTGCTGCCTGTTGATGAGCTGGGACACTGAGACACTGATAGTAGCTGCCGTATCTCACTGGAATCCAGAGTGCCAACGTAGGCTGGATAGGAAACATGTGGAACTTACAAATTTACCTTTAAAAAGTAATTTTCCAGCAAGTTGTTTTTTTATTTCGAAAGGTGACAATTTCAGTAAATAAACTACTGCGATTTTGTTGTTTCCAAATCCTTGATTGTTTGTGATTGTTTGAAAGCTCCTCTGGCGGTGAGGCCAACAACTTATAAAATATCAACTTCTGAGAGTAACCATAAAGACGAGTGTAAAAATATATTTCTCATGACTTTAATATGAGATTATTTTAAAAGGAATGAGAACATCCGTGTTAAATTAAATCTGTTTCGCTCATATGTCTCTGTATTTAGTATTGGTATAACAGATGGTGATCTCACTGTTTTCTGATCTGTTTTTCTCCTTTGCTTTGTCTGAGCCGCAGTGACGCCCATTCAAGCCTTACAAGATTCATCTGTCAGAGCAAATTCAACACCTCCTCGCAGGTTCTTCACTGTAAAGGCCTTTGAGTGACATGAATGGTGAGGAAGTGTTGTTTTTATCGAGTTTTATTGACGGCGGAAAAGTTCAAAATATTGCACGGGGGCAATGGAAAAAGAATTGCTGCCCTACGCGAGATGTTTGGGAAAAAGAGGCGCAAGCAAGTGCAGTCTGAGAAAAACCTCAAACCTCTGCCACAAGATCAAGGTAAGCCACATCTTTTCCCAGGCCTTTCCTGACTGTGAAGCATTTAGACCAGGTTCTATGAAATCCTCACAGTAAAATCCTCACAGAGTGGGCCCCCCCACCCCTTCCCCCC
>NW_019525123.1:272445-433501 GCF_002814215.2 Seriola lalandi dorsalis
TTATTTATCAACGGCTGAGTAAAATACAGTGCATGTGGTGTGGCGTATTAGAGTGTGTTAATGTTCCTACCCTGGTCCACGCGGTGGTCTCCATTCCAGCTTTCAGACACACTGTAACTACCACATACTACACACACACACACACACACACACACACACACACACACACACACACACACACACACACACAGGGGAGAGGGAGGGCAAATTAAAAAAAAAACAAAAAAACAAAAAAAACACAGAGAAACCGGATTAGTTCAGTGGCGACAGTGCAGATAATAAACATTAATGTTTTGCAGTAAACTCAGCAATGTCTGCTAAAATTACTCAGGACCCCCACAGCCCCCTGTAGTCTACACACACACACATAATACAACAAATAAACACTGCTGACATTCACATGAGACTGCAGGGAGTAAAATGATAGCGAGACCGGGAGATGGAGATGTGAACAGAGAGAAAAAGATGGACGGGGAGGCGAGGAGACGGACTGGCTAGACGAGACCAGAGTGACTGGAGACTCATAATGAGTCCGAGGAAGCTGCACAGCGCTGGTGTGTACACAAATACTGTGCAGATGCAAAAATATGAACACATCTGTATGCCAAAAGACACAGACATAAAAAAAACGTAATACAAACAGAAACACACATAGTAAATAAGAAGTAAGATACTTACTGTGTAGACCATATTTCCCACAAACAGGTAGTCATTTCCCTGGCCGTTCTGGAAGGGAGAGTCTGTGGGGAACACGCACGCAGACGCCTCATGACAAAGTGTTACCATCCACAGTTATTAGATTAGATTAGATTAACTTTATTAATCCCACAACTGGGAAATTCATTTACCACAGCAGAAAAATAAACATCTATAGAATAAACATCTATGGAAATATACATCAAAAATACACCAAATATACACTAATAAATACAATATACACAATATACACAAGGAATGGGAATGTCAAGGAATTACTCCGGCACGTCACTTACCGTGCTCTAACATTTTGAGTGGAAACCAAAAGAGGATAATAGAATGAATCAGTGCGTTGATACAATGTCCCCAAAACACCTGAAAGACAAAGACAGAGAGAGAGAGAGAGAAAGAGAGAGACAGAAAGAGAGAGAAAGATGGACAGAAAGAGAGAGGAGAAAAGAGGAGAAACATGTCAGTGCAAAGTAATGCCAAAGCACATTTATGCCCCCACACACATACAAACATACAAAAACAGCAATTCCTCACAGTAACACACAACTTCCACTGTGTTCTTGCCATCAAAAGTGCAACTGCTGTACTGTACTGTACACACACACACACACACACACACACACACACACACACACACACACACACACACACACACACAGTGGGCTGGGTTGCTGGTGTACCCTCTAAAATGAAAGACTTCCTTATTCTGGCCCTATGAATCTCATTAGGGGTTGCCATGGAAACATCCCAGTCTCCATGCCACACTTGTTTACGCTGGCGTCTCAAACAAACAGCAGGCATCACTCGCCGCAAGGTGTGACGAGATAAACGCATGAGTGCAAAAAAAGTGGCAGATTTATCTTTGATTTCAGATGCAGCACGTAGTTTGTTCGTGTGCGTATGTGAACGCAGACCGTCGGTGCGTGCGCGTATACCTTGGTGTTGAAGCCCTCGGCATTCTGGGTGATTCGGTAGAGCTGCGGGAATCTGAGCATGTTCTGCTGGCTGCATGGCCGGTCAAATATTCCCAAAGTGAACGGAGGCAGCGCAGTAAATATCTGGATCACACACAAGAGACATATTCAACCATTAATGCACTTAACGACAGAGCTGTGTTGAGACATATACACGGACGCTTCAAGTAGCTGGACAATCACACTAAAGGGAATTCAAATAATGTTTTAAAAATGGAGCCTGAAGGCTTCTGCAGTCAGACATTTAAGTACACACAGCAGTCACCAAAACACATAGCAACACGCTCTCTCTCACACACACACACACACACACACACACACACACACACACACACACACACACACACACACACATATGCATACGAATGTCTCTGGCATGTAGAAAGAGCAGCGACAGGAAGAGAAAGTAGAGTGACATTGATGGAGAGATAGGCGGAAAGCAAGAGAGGACAATTAACATCAACTAAGTATCACAAGAAGAGGGTGGGGGTGGCTGAGAGAGGGAACGAATAAATGAAAAAGAGCGAACGAGTGGGACAGTTTGAGAGTGAGGGTGGATACTCACCACGTTGTAGAGGCCTATACACCAGCGCTCAAAAAGGATCTGGCCGGAGAACCCGTTCACAAAGGCAAACCAGAGCTGGGACACAAAGAGAGGGATGAGAGGGGATGAGAGGAACAATAGTGGAGGGTAAAGCTGCCTTAGGGAGGTACTGATAGTGGAAACAGCAGGGGAGAATTGGCCAAATATACGCCTCTGTTCACATCAGACAAGGAAAAAATTAACCGGTAGAAACTTGAGACAGCGCACAGGGAATTACGTATGAGACGGGAAATCCTGCGCACCGTTTTCTTTATTCAATAGTTTTGATCAATTTATCTTAATCAGGTAGGATTGTGGAATCTGATAGGCAGTAACAACCATTTTTTTTTAACTTTGAGGAAGTGGACACAGCGAGGTGCTGACCACGTGAGCTATAGTGAGAGCTTAAAAACGAAAGACAGTCCAGCACAAACTGAGCAAAGGCTTTCAGATTTCCTTTCAACAACGATGGCCAAACACATAAAAGGCTAATGGGCAATTCATTCCAACCCCATCAGGGAAACCCCCCCCCCCCCTTATAGAAGAAGCAAATATCACCTGTGCATCCGAAAGCAGCAGCGTTTACAATTGTGCTCCTAGTTTTGGAAAATGCTCAATCTAGCTGACTATCTGTCTGACACATAAATTAGTTTCACAAAAGTTATTCCAACTTGGCAGTGATGTTTATTTTTACATTGATTTTTTTTTTTATTTTTTTTTTATAAAAAACATGCTTGTATAGTAGCTGCACTTCCTGTGGCTCCATTTAGCCATCTGGCATAAAGTTTTAAAAGCATTCCTCACGCAAGTTGTGGCTGGCTCTGAAACCACTGTCTGACTTTATAGAAGTTAATTTACTGAAACACAGTGCCTAAATGTGTCTCTGGCCCAGGGGAAACCTTCATTAACGCCTTGCTCAGACAGACACACAAACACACACACACACAGAGTTATGGAGCAGACACAGACACGCTGATCTGAGGGGCAGATAGACAAAATGTTTGGGGCCACTGGTGGGAGTTGTGGCATTCCTGGGGCATACAGTGGAGCATACAGCCTAAGGGTGAGGTCAGATACACAAAAAAACACTCACACACACCCCCATCCCCCTTATTCTGTCTCCACTAAGTGGACAGGGACAGTCTCTAACCTTTGGCCTAGAGCGCCCTGCAGGGAGCCAATCATGTGAGATAATCATGGAAACACACACACACACACACACACACACACACACACACACAAACACACAGAGTGATGGTGTGAGGGGGACAGTGGGCTACAGGCTGCGGCTCCCATGAGGACCTGCACCTGCTGGCATCCTTAATGTCAGACAGAGGGTGATGGGGGGGGGGCACACAGCACAGCTGACAAATACCCATCATAACAGGCGGGCCAAGGCTGTGGTCTGCCCCTTCATCACACACACACACACACACACACACACACACACACACACACACACGAACAGAAAAAATGTGTGTTTAGATCAGCAGTGACGAGACCTTGGCTCCAAGGGTCGCCTGCTTTGTCTGCGTGTGTGTGTTTGTGTGTGTATGTGTGTGTGTGTGCAAAAGAGACAGAAAGCAGACACCAGAAGGGCACCTCGTCCATCACTGTCAGCCATGTCGGCAAACAGCTGCAAAACGTCTCTGTTAATGTAACCGTGTGTGTGTGTAAGCGCGTGTGTGTGTGTAAAACAGAGAGGGTGTGGTGGCAAGGCTCTTACCTCTATAATGTAGAGGACCACATTCTTATAGAAACAGTAGAGGATGCACTTGGTGACACGGTTGTAGCTCCACGCCCCATGGACCAATAGGAGCTTCTCTAGGTAGGAGAACTGCCAATCAGAGACAGAGAGGAAAAATAGAGATTAAAAAGTAATAATTAGAGACATGAAAGAGAACAGAACGGATGTCAAGAATGTCAGAGGCAGAGGAGAGATGAGCGAAGGGGAGGCTCACTGATAAAGGTAAGTTGTGCAAGATGCCCAGGGGCTGTATGTGATAAACAACTCAACAGTGAAAGTGACAGAACGCATTTGTGTGAGAGACAGACACAGAAAAGTCAAGACTCCTCTGAAGTTAGGAGAAGCCTCTGATTGCATTTCACCCTGTTCACATCCCCATTGAGTTGTCACTGTGAGCTTATTTTAGTTGTTGATAAATAGGTCAACTATTTTTACTTGTTCAGTCTATAAAATATCAGCAAATAGCAAGAAGTCTTGCTTGTTTTGTCCGACCAACCGTGAAAGACCCAAAGACACTCAATTAAAAATGATATAAAACAGAGAAAAACCCGTCACATTTGAGAAGCTAAAACCAGATAAAGTTTGGCATCTTTCACTGATAAATGAGTATAATGATTTTAACAACTGAATTAATAAAATTAGTTTAATGATTAGCTGATAAACTATGAAATTGGTCAATTAATTTCAATTAAAAATGTTTACAATGGCGCAATTTTTCTTGGAAAAAAAATAAATCACGCATGAAGCAGCATAAACTGCTACAAAGGATTCCTCTGTTAAGTGACAAATGTTTCTGGAAAAGTAACAAAATCGATACAAACAAATTGATTTTCTTACCTTGCCAAAAGAGCAGATTAAAAATATGTATTAGTTTGTAGACTTTCTTCTAGACTAAGATTATTATCACTTGTGAAGAGCTGTGCGTTTGCACTGACAACATGATACTTGAGTGACCCCCGTGAGTAAAATTCTCCTTTCAGCCCCCCCCCCAAAGTGAGGTCAAAGGTCAGGATCGACCGAGCAGCGAGCAGGTAAGGATTCAGTGTCTTGCCTAAAGACACTTCAGCAAGGGTGGGCACCCGACCATGTGTCCCATTATCTCTGTTCATGTAAAAGCCTGTAACATATCTGTACGACCCTAACCACACGTGAATGGCGTCTCCGTGCCGTGTCCGCTCCCCACCTGTGCTATGGAGTAGTCGGAGGAGTTGGTGGCCTGCATGCCCTCGTTGCCGCTGATCCCCACTCCGACATGAGCCGTCTGTATCATGCCCACGTCATTCGCACCGTCACCTATCGCCAGCGTGATGGCTTTCACGTGTTTCTTCACCATATCCACGATCTCCGACTTCTGCAGCGGAGACACCCTGAAGAACAAAGCGAGAAGAGATAGATAAGAGATGGTTGGTTCATATTAAACGCATACAGCTGTCCCCGTTTTAAGGGGGTTGAGGGTGGAGAGCGGGGGGGCAGAGGTGGAGACAGGGGAAAATTATAGACCACTGTGAGAAAGAAAGAAAGAAAGAAAGAAAGAAAGAAAGAAAGAAAGAAAGAAAGAAAATGAAATAAATTTAGAGAAGGGGGAAAAAAAACAGCCATTAGGAAAGAAAGAATAAAGTCTGGGAAACTAATAATGGGAAACAGTTGAAAGGGAAAAAAGAAAGAGATGGATGAGAGGCTGGCACGGCTCTGTTTACTGCTCTTCACTAGGTATTAGGAAACAATGATTCACTGTTCTGCTAATAAGACTCTGCAGAGCTCACGTTTGATGTGTTTATATATGATGTGTGTCTGCATGCCTGCGTACCTCTTAGTGTGCCTCAGAGTGTGTTTGTGCGTGTGTGTGTGTGTGTGTGTGTTCGGGGAGCTTCCAGCGGTACTCCACCCTCTTGACCTGTATCACTGATCCTCTGTCTATAACCGGTTCCGTCTCTCCGCTGACAATGGAGGACCCAGGGAGGCTCGATTACAGGCGCGTCCCCTCAGGGCCGCTGAGAGGTGATGGTGATGGTGTTCTGCTGCGTTTGCTTAAGTACTACGGATATCTTTTCACTTTACGGAGTCATGTGTTGCATCTGTGAAATGGCAGCCTTCATCCCACGCCATTCCCTCTCCTGTATCTGTTTTTTACGGAAGAGGTTTGGATGCGTTTTCCCCCATCAGTTTTTTTTTTTATCTCTTCTTCCATCTGTCATTCAAAGAAACGTTGAAATCTTTTGATTGGTGTGAGCTGGAAATAAATGAGGGGTGCCGACCACCCTGTTAATTTTGCATGCTTTTGGTAATTTCATACATATTTAAATTCACGTGTGATTTGAAAACGCTAATTTAAAGACCGAGACATTTATGAAAAACTATTTTCTCCATTTCATCTCGTCTAAATGAAACATTCTGTGAAACATTTCCATGTCGTCAGAGTACTTTCAGGACTTCTCGTCCATGGTGGCTCAATTAATGAGACTGCAAGTTCATTCTTCACCTTGGAAACAGTAACAAGCTCCATGTAGTAGCTATTGTGGAGTATTTGATTAGATCACATTGTTAATCTTGTGCAGCAGTAACATAAGTGAGAGGGGTTTCGTTTTGGTGCCAAATTTACATTTACACGATCCTGCTTTCCACATGCATTTGAATACTAGCTGTTTATTTGTATTGTTGTATTAGATAACGGCTCTTTTTTAAGAAACATATATCAAGGAACAATCATGTTTAACTGGCAGCGATCTTAAGAGGAAGTTGTGTGAGAAAAATCCCACCACACACAGTGGTTACATTCTTAAATACTACATTCTGGACTCAGGGACTAAGATTGAATTTGTCTTCATCTCTGTTTTCAAAACATGCTTTGGATGAGGAGGCGTTCCTGCTGCTAGCTCACCATTCACATGCACGCAGCTTCAAGTGAGTCTCGCCTTTATTACCTTCAAACCTGTACAGTGAAAACAAATACATCTACAAAAGGAGGAGACATGGGAGAAAACTGATACTGGAACTGGGATTAAACTTGTACAACAAAGGAAGTTATATTTCCCACAGTACCGGACTCGCAACTGTAGTGGCTTTACGTACAGTATGAGTGACCCAAACTGTTAGTGGAAAATGTTTTTATTATGATTTACGGTACATTTACAGGAAGGAACAGAAGGAAATGGATTTTAATCTTCAAAGTCAGCCACTGTAGCTTTAACAGTAGCAGTAAGTAGATATGCAACAATGTGCCTCCACATTTATGGAGATTAACCCAAATCCAGATATTAAATATTTATATTACATTTCTCTGATTATAGTGATTACCTGAGCCTCAGTGATGTATTAGGTGATAGTAATCTGAGTGCCAAAGCTGAACTATCCACTTAAAGTGTGGCTGATACTTCAAACAGCTCCTAGAAGGAGGAGGAGTCACTTTCACAATGACTGTTTGTGTATGTGTGTGTACGTGTGTGTGTGTGTGTGTGTGTGTGTGTGTGTCAGGTACAGCTCTAGCACTCAATCCACTCCACCATGTTTGTCAATGCTCTGATAATGATATTACAAAATTAAATTATGTGCAGCCGCATGAGCCATCACATGCAAACAGAATACAACTGGATGCTTTGATGAAGATATGACAAAATGAAATTATGAGCAGATGTATGACTGCTCCACACGCTCACGCACGCGCACACACACACACACACACACACACACACACACACACACACACACAAACACAAACACACACACCTCTGGCTGGAGCTGGAGCCCGCAGGTCATAAAGATGGTTTATCTTCTATGAATATGTAAGTAGGATCATGTCCCGGTCAAGCTGGACTCACAGAGCTGGGTGGTCTGGTTAGCATTCATACATTTGCGTGTGCAAAAACACACAAATGTACACACATGTACAAACACACACACACACCACAAGATATTTCCAGGGGAAAACCTCAGACAGAGTCTTGGCCTCTGAAGTCGTTGCTGAAGGATGGGATCAACCTCTGCTCTTTGTTTTTCCCCGTTTCTGCGTCTGAAGTGAGTGCGAGTGCGTCTGATCGCAAATCTCTCTTTATCTCTCGCTCTCCCTCTCTCTGTCTCGCTCTACCTTTCCTCTAAACACTGCTAACAGTGTCTGGGATTTTGTAAAGTGGCATTGGAGAGATGAAAGGCTCCCGGTGCTCTTCACGGTGGAACTGAGCAGAAAATAAGCAGCCGCTAAGTCCTCCTATAAACAAACGCACAGTGAAGTCGGCAACCCATGCGTACGAGTGCGCTCCACACGCCCCTGAGACAGACAGACAGACACACACACACACACACACACACACATACGCACGCACGCACATATTCCCAAACTGTGAACCATTGCGTACATACGGCAGATGAGACCTTATCTCAGAGACACCTCTATGCTTAAAAGTCGAAGCTATAGCTCATTATGCACAGGCACCTTATCAACAGTTCAGTGCCCCAGATGCACAAACACACTCATTACAGGAGTCACCTACAGAATTGGTTCCCAGCAGGGGGATCGGGACCTCCCAAGGGGTTGCAGGATAAACCTAAGGCACTGCGAGATGATTACTGGGGAAAGAACCAATACAAAACTAATTCCACTACAAGGAAACCTTTCTGTGATCTACTTCTTTTTTTTTTTTTTTCAAACTCCTCCGTAAATTCATCTCATGAGGCCTCTAAAATTTTAATGAATTAAATATTCTGAGAAGGTCATCTCTTTCATACCTCATAAATGTAACTCACAATGGGACATTGCTTTGTATTAAAAAGGTCAAGAACCCCTGATTTACAGCACAAAATACAAATATCTACCAGAGTCCTGTCAGCTTTTTTCTATTTCCTTTAAAGACATTTTTGTCTACATATTTAATAAATTTAGATAAATGTTAAATAAAGGCTGTACAAAAAATAAAAAAATAAAACATGATCTAAAACGGGCTGCTCAGCAGGTAAATCATGGGATACACTCAACAAACAAATGTTGGTGCTGATGCAGGAAAACAGCTGAAACCTTCAAACGTGCAACAGAGCAAATTTGAGACACTCACATGTAAAGGAGCAGAAGTATGTGAAGTTTTGATAAATGAACCCTGATGAACAAGCTTTGTAACTAACAAGGGCTTTTTTTAAAAACTCCACATCATCCTGCTCCGCTGCACTCGAGAACCTGAAGTTTGTACACGTTCTCAACTATCGATCGGAACACCGCAGATATTTGATGCCAACTTTCAGTACTTCTGTTCTGCTGGCATGTTTTGGTCTGCAAGAAAAAAAGAATTGATCTTTGATACCGAGCCCCAGCTAAGGAAAGGAGAGATAGAGAAATGGAGGGAAAAGGGTGCACGGAGAGAGGGATGGAGTGAAGGATAGGAGGAAAGAAACCTGGAGGCTGTTTGCAAGGCCTGTGAGACCTGAGTCCGGATATGGGCTGGATATGCAAGAGAGTCAATTACTTCCCTCCTGGCTGTACACACATACACACACACATGCACACGCACACGCACACAAAAGACGAGTGGAAACTCTTTTATTAAAACATCACAGCTGGTGCTGAGTGGAACATGACCAAAAAAGGGAACATGCAGTAAACATTGTATGAACAGAGTGCACTTTGTATCAATGGAAATGTATAATGGCAATGCCTGTGTGTGTGTGTGTGTGTGTGAGTGTGTGTGTGTGTGTGTGTGTGTGTGTGTCTGTGTGTGTGTGTGTGTGCGCACTGGTACCCATTCCTGGTGTACCAGCAGTAAGTGAGTCATGACTTTGACATTTCCATGCAGCTGATTGTATTACATTACTCCTGCTGTGCAGCCTTTTATCATCCTCATTCATTTGCTGACCGTGGGCAACCGACAACCTTTACAAACACATGCACATGTAGGTATGCAGGCCTGTGCATTGACACACACTAACACACACTCTCTCTCTCTCTCTCTACCACGTACACAACAGAGTGAGAAAAATCTGTCTGCGGTGAGATTAATTGAATTTTTTTCTCATCGTTTTTCTTTCAGTTGCGTACTTTATGAAAAAAAAAAACCTATGAAACCTTCTCCTGCCAACACTCAAGCTAGACTTATGTGTTTTGGCATTTAACGAGATTCATGTCATAGATGTTGCCTAATGCGTCTGTACAGCAAAAACAGGTGCAGGACAAAATCTAGCTAACAGGGTTTTACCTAAAAAAGACACTGCAGGTCAAAACATTGAATTAAAATGCGTTTGGGAGCTTGCAAATTTCAGTAGACAACGTCTCCCCTTTTTCTTTGGAAATAGGGGTTTTCCCACAACGGCACAATGATGCTGTGTATCTGTAAAAAATGTTTCTGAGAGCTCATCCTCCTGATAGATTTAAATTCCAGACTTTGTCTAGACTTCTTGCAGACTGATTAGTTTCAGTTTTTTTTGGTCACAAGACGTAAACTTTGACCTTTTTTATGAAGTTCGTGTGCGTTTACGTAGGATTTTCTGCTTTCATGATCCTTTTACGGGCACCGGGCGCTGATTTAATTTGCCCTATTTTTCCACGCTCCGTTTCAACAGCATGAAATTTCATCAAAAATGACCAAGACAAATTGTCATTTCCTTTTTGTTGAATGATTCCATTTACTGCACCAAGGATAAATTTTCATTAATGTCTTCCAAACATAAGCTCATTGAAAGCTGAAATATCAATAAAAAGATGAACGCTAATAAAGCTAATAAAGTAAAGCATCAAATTAATTTTTTTTTTTTGTGCTTTGTCAACTCAGAATTCGATACTTTTCCAAGCTTTCTAGTCCAGTGCAGATACACTGTAATAAATCCAAAGTGTGCTTTTGTATGTGTATGTGTACTGAATGAGTCCTCCCTACCGGCAGCAGATGACAGCCTTGCAAGACAATGCCAAGTCGAGGAAGGCCTGGCGGAGCTCGAAGGACAGCGCATATTTCAGGGTCTGACCGTCGATGATGAGCGCCAGCTCATTTTCCTTCCTTAGAGAGTCACCCAGCGACGAACAGTGAGCAGTCAGCGTGGCACGAGTAGCCTACCGGGAGACAAAGACAAAGAGACATGAGTTTTTCTTAAACCCGTTTGTAGTAAGGAAGATTGGACAGATGTGCTCTTTTCCCCCTCAACTTCCAAGACTAGTTAGAGAGTTTACAGTTTAGTTTAAAAAAAAAAGAAAAAAGAAAAAAAGATGTTGCAGATAGAGTCTGTTTGTTACTGTTATTTCAAGACAGCACACAAACACATTATAAGCATGTTTGATGAGATGCTGTTGGCTACCAGTGAAAAGCAAACCTCGAACCATCTTAAATCCTAATCTAATCTATAAATCTAAATCTCACCCTGAAAGTGACTCTTTTTCTTATGCGATCTGGCAGCGGCTCTTTACAAGTGACCACATGTTCAGGTTATATGTTTTTCTGAGGATATTGTGGCCTCTAAAGTGGTGAAAATACAAATCACACAAATCAAAACACGCAGACCAATTTGTTGAAAGGTCAAAACCACTGGCAGTAAATGGAAGACACATGCTCCTGGTTGAACAGGCTCCTTTCATCTGGGGAAAGAATTTGCTTCTGTGTGTGCTAAACAATTAAGAATGGCAATATAAACCTCACAGTTGTTGTAGAGATTATCACAACACGTTGATGCTACGACGTCCTGAAGGCATGTTCAACCGTGAAATCAAATCTTAAATCTTTCCTTCACAAAGCAGCAACACATCACAGCGCGTAGAAAAATGGCAAAAGAGAGAGAGAACGATAATCACAGACTGGACTGATATCGAGGCTCGTGCATCGTTCATTTACGAAAGCAAAGTGTAAATGTGTGGGAGTGTGTGTGTTTGTGTGAATGCCAGCTCGCCTGAAGGGCAGCAGTTTGGGGCAGTTTTGATGGAGCTCTTGATAATAGAGGAACAGGGATTAATAGAGAAAATAAACATCCCACTGAGATGTAATGAATTCCATGTGGAGGAGCAGGCACGCTACAAGCTACCAGGCCCACACAGACACACAGACACACACACACGCACACACGCGCACACACACACACAGACACACACACACAGACTTAAATTATGATTTCCATGGCATCCCAATGTTACAGAGCATAAATGTAGTCTAATTACAACATATGTGTCGACCTTGCCTTTAGCGATCCATTAGTTGTTCACACACAGTTGTTCGGCCGTTCTTGATCAATAACAAATACAAGAAACAACAAGAATCAATTGTCAGATTTCAATTATTAATGTCAGAACAGGTCAGGCCAATTAACACCTATTTTCTACTCAATAGCTCCGGCTCTGACTTATTGTTTACGAAGAGCTCTGTACATTAAGAAGAACATTAGATGAATTAAGGTAAAAGCCATTAAGAATCACTCCACCACCAAACAGATGGAACAAGAATGTTTTATCCATCAAGCATTAGCCAGTGCTGTCGCAAACAGCTCACTTATTCTCTACCTGGGGACAGATTTGTTAGTTGTGCATGTGGAAATCAGCTTATACACATAATAAATAAGGGATAACGTGGAATGAAATGCCAAATAACATGAATTGTTTGTGGAAACATGGAAATTTCAACCAAACACACAGCAATCAGCTACACAAGACTAAACTGAAGATGAAAAAGTGCACAAACATTTGAAAATTTGGCGCCGTTAAGAATCTACATAGTCTCTCTCGGTGGGTTATTGGCAGCCATGAGACCAGAGGGAGTCCAGTGACCTCCAGAGAGATGACCCCCCTGTCAAACAATCAGCATGTGTAAGAGATAACACAGTCCACACACACAACCGCACTTACATATACACGTATGTAATACAATCACATCAACAATGCAGCCCCTCTTCTTCTTGCCAAATAGCGATGCACACGTGTTCCCTCTACACATAAGTATCCCTCCTCTTCCCAAAAATTCCCTGCTCTTGTTTTCTCAGCCTGAGGCTGTGTGTTTTCCTTTGTATGCCGGAATTCCTGTTTGCATTCACCTTTTTCCCCCAAACAGGGCAAAGGAAAACAAAAACATAATGAAAGGATTAAAGGAGATTACAGGTTGTCAGAGTTGTGAAACTCAAAGGGGCTATGTGTGTGTATGTGTGTGTGAGAGAAGTGCATGTGTTTTTATAGAGGGGTAAAACACGTGTATGCATGTATGTGCGTGTGTCTGTTTGCATGAAAGTGAACAAGGGTTGTGTGTGTGTGTGTGTGTGTACACATGTGGTGCATGTGTGAGAGATAAGAATCTGACAAAATCTTTTTTTCCCTGCTTGTCCTCACCCTGTCACAGAGGAATGGACACAAAAAGCCTCAGCTGCATCATGCAGAGTAAACAGCACATAAGTGAAAAATGACTGTATAAAAACAATGTACATGACACATGTTTGTGGTGTATGTTTGTGACACATGTTTGATCCTTGAAGTCTTGTACAACTTTCTATATGGGGTTTGATGCTGTGAAGCTCTTCCCGACATGATGTGAGCTGGAGCTTTCAGGGACAGTTGGAAATTCTACATCTACATTTCAATTTGTTTCGAGAAATTTAACGATGGTTCAGCGGTTAGCTCTCTCATATTCATTATAATATCGAGCTGCGTATTGATCGGGTCATAAAAGCACAGAAAGCGAGTCAGATACATGGATCAACCCCCACGTGAATGCAAACATTCACCAGCTTAGCACTGAGGTGCTAATACGCCACAGTGACTTGTCACAGCAGGTCCAGTAAAAGCTTTAGCAGTGGCGAAGATAACCCGGGATAATAACCAGGCTAAGTCTGCAGGGAGCTATAGAAGATTAAAAAGGTAACTAAGGTACAAACACTAGTTAGCTCCTAAAGCTAACAGTCAGACGCCCACTAAATACAGCAAGTCCAGACCTAACTGTATTCTTCTGGAAAAAAAAAAGGCCGTTGTCTTAACATGAAAAGAAACAGCTCACAAGGGTCCACGATCTGTTAGCACTTTCTCAAAGAGAACAAATATCAGACCAAAGAAAAATGCATGACTATGTAGTTTCCCTCTTTCTCACACTAAATTACCTGCTATTTTTGGAGACGTTGCTTAATTCTTTGATTGCACCGGTTTGATTATGACAAGATCTCGTTAGCAAGCATTTTTTTCACTTCCAAAATAAATGTTTATTTTTCATGTGCATCTGACCTCAAAGAGGGCAGAAACTCTAACACGCACAGACACACACGCTTTGTAAACCATGTTCACAGGCCCCTCTGCATGGAATTTTATCTGGTTTATATTTGGATCACAGAATGGGCAGGGCATGGAGGCAGTTTGAGATATCACAGGTCACCCTCTCTCATTGCATACTTTGCCATAAAATGCATAAGAACAAACAAACACACACACACACACACACACACACACTATAAATATATGTATGAATGAGCGCAGTAAGGATGGGGGAAGCCAAATGTTGATCCATTCCAGGCCACCCTCTGCAATCAAAGAGACCTCAATCGCTAGAACCACGATAACAAATGTACAGAGACAGAGGATAAAATATACAAAAAAGGACTAAGCAAGATAAATGAGAAAAGGTACAAAGAAAGGGGGAACGACGAAGGACAAGGAGTGTGAACAAGACCAGGAAAAAGGCTGAAAGAGGGAGAGACCTGCTGAGTGAAAAGAAGGCGGAGAAAGACATGCTCATATCTGAGGTGCAGATTCTGTCACCAGTGAGATTTAATATACCGTTTAATTATCAGACTGCGCATCTGTGCAAACACCCACATCCTCTGCTGTCTGCGCCAGAAAGACACACACACACACACACACACACACACACACACACACACACACACACACACACACACACACACACAGCTGACAAAAAAACAGACACAGACACACATGTGGTCTTAAACAGTGGGAGGCCTGGTGTACAAAAAGCTATTATAAATTGAGAAATGCCAGAACAATAGTTCATGCAAGGCACTACAAAATGCATGTGTGTGCATATGTGCATGTGTGTGTTTGTGTGCATATGTGTGTGCGCATAAAGATGATTAATGAGCAGAAGAGAGATGTTGTTTATTTAAGAGTTGTACTGCGGGCAGTGTGACAGGGAGAGGGGGATTGTGGGAAAGTTAGATGTAATGTATATTCAGAACTATCAGGCTGATCAGTGTGATCATGTGCTACTGCATCCAGGGTAAACTGTGTGTTTGTGTGTGTGTGTTTGTCACATCGGTATGCTCGTATGCTTCAGTATTGACTAAACAGAAGGAGACAGGCCACAAAAAATTGTGTCAATCTGTGTGTGGCATGTGCTGTGAAGGTGACAGATGGCGCTTGTCACAGCTTCAGTGGTCACAAACCGTTTACCCAGGAGGCATTGCTCACAGGGTTTGTTTTGATGCAGAGGAGCACCAAAAGGGGATCGCATTACCACTCACTCATCGCCTTCACATGGCTCTGCCAAGTCTCCCCCTCCTTCTCCCCCTTTCTTTCTCTATCCAGATTTTCTATCTCCTACATGAAGTACAATAAACACTCCCCTTGTTTTATTCACAAACCCACTTCCACAAAGATAAACACCATATTTTGTTGCTTGTTCTTGCTCTCCTTTTGACTCTCCCTCTAACACACACACACACATTTTTCCCTTCACACACCACAGACGCTGTGTAGTCGCTTCCTGTGCGAGGAGAGGGTGCTGACAGATGTGGAGGCAGTGGTGTGAAGGAGACATGGAGCGGAGAATGGGCTTGGTCGGGAAGAGGACGGGCGCCAAGTCTGGCAACTGCAAGATCTACCGCGAAGATTAGCCTTCACACGCTGCTAACAGCAGAAAGAGGTTATGATATATGTGGGGTACATTTTATAAAATGGGGGGCAAGAGGTCGACTCTGAGGTGTGATTTTGATAAGAAGCTTCTGTTTTCGCTCACGTGCAGGTTACACTTCAAAAGGCCCACATGTATGAAGTAGCTGAGCCGGTGCGAGTTATTTTAAGTGCAAGGTAAGTGTTGCACTGAAGACAGTGTTGCTTTCATCCGCACCGACCACCAGTCACAACCAGAGCTCTCTGAAGTTCTCCTGATCGACAGGCATGACTGTGACACCATGTGCACACACGAGCACGTACACATGTATGCGCGTGAGAGAGAATGTTTCTTCTCTTACATCCATATGTCCAAATGTAGGTTTGCACATAGCTATTAATATGACCTTTAATGAGGTGAGAATACCAGATATCTGATCTGACTAATATCTGATTATCTGTGAGGTGTCATCACTGTGTTTTGTATACACATGAATGTAAACCAGCATTTCTCCCCTTTTTTAACTGGCTTTTGTTGTGATGGTTTGTCAAAGGTTTTATTCTGTCTCATGTTTGTTGCATTTCATTTACACCCACTTGAAAGTGGGTGCTACAAAGGTCCCAGGCACTAAAGCATACTGTAAATTCTGCACTTGTCACATGAAAAATTCCACTCATGACCCATGGTTTATGTTTCATGTCAACCAGCTGTCCCTCTGTCTCCGAGTGCCAAACAGAAATGTGTTAATACATCCACTTCACAAAAAAAGACACTCTTTCTTATCTTAAACATCTTCTACAACAGAAAAGTGATTTATTAATTCCAAAATGGGACATTTCCTTTTGTGCTTTATCTTCTCCACAGGAACGTCTGGGTCAGATACAGGGCGGCAGCCACCCCCCCACCCCCCGCCCCCGAAGCTAGTGAACATTCAAAAACTTGCTGAAGGACACATCAGCAGGGAGGACTGTTGCCATTACAGTGGACTGGAGCCAGACTTTCCAGATGAAAGATGAAGTCCTTACTCGACCAAGTTGTTTCAAGTTGCTGCTAAATGCAGCGTAATGAATGGAAAGTCTTTGTCTGCATTTGACATGAGGAAAGTCTCAAACTACGTCACACAAAATCATCTTCAGTATAATTCCAGTCATAGTGAGTGTCAAGCCAATTCTTTAGTGCACAATCTTTCCTTTCTGAACATATTCTGTGGATTTTTTAGCACTCTATTATTAATGAAGGGGCATTTGTATGACTTTTTGTCCTAACTCTAATAAGCATTAACAAAAATGTGTGATTTCGAAATTTTCTATCTTTTGTTTATACTGGAAGTCCCTTCTTTGGACAGAACCTCTTAGCAATGACCTTAATCCTCTATTGCTACATCCGCATTACAATTTATTCAGCTGTCAAGGAGATCTTTTTTGTCCCTGGAAAAATTTCTTATGAAATAGATTAGACTATGTCTAAATGTAATCTCTGTATGGAAATTTCCCAAGGAAGACAGGCATAACATATCCTTAGGCTGCAATTAAAGCTTATAGACAAGAATTTCAAATATGTATAAGCAATATACAATGGTGGGAAAAATGACAGAAAAAACTTTTATGTAATCATCTGTTAAAGCCAAATGTTTTTTCTGACCCAGACTATATTGACCAAACAGCAATCAGACTGAAATGTTTACTGGAACAGTTCAGCACATAACAGAATATGGCACACAGGCTGCTAATAAAATCTTCCAAACTATATTAACAATGATCCACTTACTGTTCTAACTGTATTGGTTTTGTGCTAAATGTATAGATAACTCTCAGGCTAAAGTACCCTTATTACCCTGAAATGTTAACCCTGTCCAAATCCATTTACCCAGCGTCTAAGTGGCTTTGCATGCTGTCTGGCTTTTGACAAGCAGTTCCCAAAGTCTAGGAGCTTCCAGACACCTCACTGATACATGTAAGAAGGCCTAACACTTCACAGCAATTTCTTTTACAAGAGGTTTGCTGTAATACAGGAAAGCAAAATGATCATAGGTGTGAAGTTGTGCAGTTAAATTTGATGTCCTTACCAACATTAAAATCCTTTTATGGATGCAATGTTAACCGCACAGGGGTCTCTAATGTCACATTCATCACGCTTCAGACTAATAAAAAAAAAAAATCACTCTACAAACTCACAGTCCAAGACACCCACCACTTCTGCAGTGAATTACATGAAGCAAGAAAGTTATGAATGTAAACAAAGATGTCTCTACATCAAGGTTTAACACACACTTTGGGGCCACAAACCGGCACTCACACACAAACCCATAAACAAATACACGCAAGCACACACAGACACACACGGTGCATACGCTTAAAATTTATGAGCCTTAATCTCCCCCATCTCACATGTAAACAAACTTTGTAAAAGAGAACACACTGTGATTGTGTGTGTGCGTATACTTGTTAGTGTGCGAGTGTCAGCACATATGTCTGGGACTGCGCGTGAGAGTGTGTGAAAAAAGAGACACCGAGACACATAACGTCAATCAAGTTACTTAGGTAAAGTCACACATGAAACCTGAATGCAAAGAACACATAACTGGGGTAAAAATCTAATCTGAAGATAAAGCATGTCTCAGATCTCAGTCTAACAGGAACATCAATAGGCTTAACACATACAGTCTGTGCAGTCTGCTGGCTTTTAGCTAAACATAGGTTAGACTGAGAATGTCATGAGAACCGATACTTTGGTACCAGGTTGTCATAAGTACCACAGGTACCGAAGGTAAAGAAAGTGTCGTAGGTACACCCTGACAGCGTCCTACTCTGACATCAAAGTCAAAGAGAAGAAGGCAGGCACAGTAAACAACAACAGCAACACGTGGAATGACGGCGGCAAGTGCAGCAACAGGTCTGCTGCGATGTGCGGATAAACAAAAACGCACCAAAACTGGCGTATGGAGATATTGGTGTATTTGACGCAGATCATCGGGGGACAAGTTATAGACAAGATGAAGCCAGTACGAAACGGTGCCACAGAGCATTTCCAGTGAAAGCAGGAAAAACCTCAAACTTATCTAAGCACCTCAAAGACAGACAGCCAGACATGTGCACAGAATTCAAGGTGAGTGAGTTTCAGTTGGTAACTTTATATTGACGTGTCAAAACTTTCACGTCCTGAAATGTTACCGTTATTGTTTGTGAACTGGCGTCTCTTGTAGCAAAGCTCCACACATAACGTTCACAAAGGCTAATGTTAGCTTGTTTAGGCTAACACGGCGACAGATCGTAACGTGAACTGGGTGCTCGCAACGTTAGCAGGAAACCACCATTACCGTTCAGTTTGTCGAAATTTAACAGACTTTTTAAAGGAATATTTTCACATTACATTCAATTTAAACTACTGCTTGCACACTGACTATATGTAGGTGTTTGCATGTGTGTGTGTGTCACAAATAGAGTGAGAATACTATTTATGAAAGATACCGAAGAAAAGGGGAAGGAAAGGAGGGAAAGAAGTGAAAGTTCTATGTTTGTCTCTTTTCATCCCTTTCTCCAAAGGGACACCAGAGACTTTAATTACCTGCACCTGTAAGCATACAATGAGCCACACCCACCAATCTGCCAGTGGACCACACCCTAGTTCCCACGGTAACCCTCCTAAGACCCCCTCCCGCCCCTCCTACTGCTACTGTAAAACACACAACACACAAAAAGTCCCAATACTGTACAATGTGTACACAGACATGAGGGAAGGAGGTCAGCAAGAGGAGGAGGAGGGTCTACTCACATCCAGAGAGTCCTCGTTGACGATGATGAGGGACATGCCGTGTGTCACCAGACGACAGGAGTAACCTGAGAAACAGAAACCGATAGTGGAAGGTAGAGAGTGGGCGGTGGGAGTGAGATTAGATTTGCTCAAACTCAAAACACAGGTGGAAAAAAATGGTATCATGTTCAAGTGAGTCCTGCTTCACACACACAGCTACCTGATCCCTCTGTCGTCTATCAGCCTGCAGTGTTCTGCTGCGCATACATCAACTATGTCATGCTCCAATTAAACATAGCTGACCACTATGCAGAAAGCTAACACAAGTGTTAAAAAACAGGAGAAAATCATGTTGGAAACTAAAGATGTCACTTTAACTATACACAAGTGTGTGGAAAATGAAAGGGGATTAGTATAGGACAGAGAAAGTCCCAACTGAACAGAAGATTTTGTTTTTCAAGCCTTGTTTTTTTGGACATCTTCCACAAACCGACTGCCAAGAGAAACTAATGTCATAACTGTCCCCTCTACCACTGGAAGACTGGCTGCTGGCACATTTCGCTCAGAGATTGGAGGCATGTCTGGCATTTCACAGCCCACATAATTGAATTAACTCCACAACACATACAGTTTCTTACACACTGCTGCACGCCAGTCTACAGCTTCCACCCTATCGCTGCATTCATATAAGTCACTACCCATGTGATTTAAAAGTCGTGTTTTATCTATAGTGTTTTATTTTTAGATGCTTTCCACTCACCTATGTTGATGGCAGTCTCCTGCTTGTCTCCGGTGAGGACCCAGATCTTGATGTCAGCCCTCATCAGAGTGGCGATGGTCTCTGGCACGCCAGCCTGGAGACGGTCCTCTATGGCTGTAGCGCCCAACAGCATCAAGTTCTGTCGGTGGAAAAGAGGAGCGTGAGATTTAAAAAACATTGTGAGAGCGAAATGTGGCACAAAGGAGGGAAAGTAGGTTAGCATAAATCATATTTAAGCTACAAGTTCAGCCAGACATCACCAGCCTGTATGTGAGGGCTCTTTCTCTCCAGAGAACATCATCCATATCTAATTTAAGGATGAGAACGATGCCAGCGGGCAGCTCAATCTAGACCTCTGTACCAACTCTGTGTCTTCGTGCCAAGAAGTAACCCATTACCTTTCCCTCCTTGCTTTAATTTGTTCAGCATTTAAATGCTCGTGTACCCTCATTAGACACACTCGGACGCACACACAAACACTCGCACAGACACACAAGTTAACACTACTGTGTTGTTGACTCCAGTTTTATGGGGCTTTTGGCAGGCTGGCGCAGGTAATTACCCTTGTGGTCTCCCAGTCTGAGCTCCCCTCCTCCTCCTGCTTCCTCTTTTTTTTGCTCTTCACTCACTTTTCTCACCTTGACTCTCTCCTCTAAATCCTTGGTTTTCCCACCTATAAGTTCAAACCTCTACTGAATAACTCTAAGCTGAAATCTGTTTCCCACTACATCAGCGTTACTTTACTGACAAACAAACTTCCATAATGATCGACCTTCTCCAGCACACCAGGATGTGTCCTTATACTGTGATGAAAGGAAAGAAACACAATTTACCCACAACTGCGCTTCTGAGTGAGCATTGTTAGGCAAGTACACCACGGTTGTTAAAGTGTGGAAAATAATGGAGCCACTCTGCCACCTGCTGGCAAACATGAAGCGTGTGTGTGTGTGTGTGTGTGTTTGTGTTTGTGTGTGTTGGTAACCGTTATGTTCTTTCTGCTTTGATTTCATATGAATCTATCAATACCTCTTATTCAGTTTCATACGTGCTACAAAAAGAAGTTTAGTTAAAAATAACCACGTCCACCTTGGAAAGTTTACCTGGCAATCGCAAGCACAAATTATCATTAAAATTCAACATTCTGGGGTGTAGACTTACCGTTTAACTGTTAAGATAAAGATCATTTAAGATTGGCAGGCGCTTTGCTTTCACCAAAACATGTCACATGAGGTCAGAGCCCAAATCACACACATCACTACAGAGTGAGAGAAGGTGTGTTTACCTTTTCCAGTAGTTCATAACACTCCTCTAGCTTCTGAGCACGGTCCTTGAGTACGGTGCTGACCCGATTGTATTCCTTCAGCCACTCCTGATAGGCGCCTTCCTCCAAGTCCACATAGGCAAAACAAAGAGTTCTCAGGCCTGGGTGGATCAGAGGGGAGGAAGGCGATCAATCACTGTGGTCATGGAACAGCAATAGATCATGTTTTTAAGTGAGGGTGAATAGTCCAATGTTTTTCCATTGGAAAGCTGAGAAGCTGGCTGAAGGGAGGAAACCCGGGGGCCAGTAGGTCTGATTTGATTTAAACCTTAAACTGTAGTGGGGTTAAGCAAGGTCAAGTCTTTAACACTCTGATTTATATTGAAGATCAGATCACAAAACCTGTCCACAAAGTTCTGAGTCATAGTCGAGTCCTGACATACAGTGGAGTCAAGAAGTCTAAGACGCTCTTTTGGACCCTACAGTATTCTTCAGTATGCCGTTTTAAAATTGCAGCACCCTGTTCCAAATCAGTCTCTGTACTCTAAATTTGTACAATTAGAGCGTGTACGCTCCTTATCCTGACTGCATGTGTCACTGTCGTTCAGTGTGACCAGATAGCTATTCAGATAGTTTGCCTGAACTTGTGTAACTATGCTGTGGACGTTAGCCATCTTCTTCTGTTTGGGCTTGCACGGGAGGGGGCAAGTCTAGCAAGATTTTTCTATTTCGCCTAATCACGCCTGATGCCATCAGATGTTTGACTCAAGTCTGACTTGAGTTGAAAGTATGTGACTCAAGTCCATTCTTCTGTGAAGCCGTTTGCGGTTCTGAAAGCACCAGCTCAACAAAATGATGAAAAAAGCCTTTGAAAAACAAGACAAAAGCCAAAACATCACCAATACAGAGCAAAAAAGTTACACCTGAGTAACAGTGAAGCAAAAATAATAAGAAGAGATGTTGCAGACACAGATCACTTATCAGTAACAACATCAACACAGAAAAAATGAACATCTAGTGAAGCAAAAGAAGCGTTTTCAGGTAAAAACTTTTTACCTTCAGTAGCAAACTGTTCCAGATGAGCAACAGTTAATTCCTTGTACTGGGATGCCTCAGTCAGACGTTCAAAAATGACATTATCCTGCAATAACACAAAGAAATTACCCCCGAATTGAAATACAATGCCTTATGAAAAATAGTCTGGAGACATTTGGAGTACTGACAGCCAATGATAATGGATAATGAGATAAACATACAGCTCCTTTGCAGTACAGCCGTAGCTTCCCGTTGGGGGTCCTGACCACCACAGACATACGTTTGCGGTTACTGTAAAGGAAGCACTGGGTTTAGTTTCAAAACATACTACAGTCTTATATCACAGAATTATTTACTGAGTGAGAGGGATATTTATGGGGTATTACCTGGAAAACTCCAGCACATTCAGCAGCTCGTAACTCATCTCCTTTCCTCTCTGAAATACACAAAGAAACGTCAGTCCCTGCTGTTACAGAGAGCAGCTGTTACTGCAGTGAAGTGCACAGATACAAACTTACAGCTTCAATGATGACAGAATGCGGCGTCCTCGCGGTGAATTCAAAGCCAAGTCCTTTGGCCCCCTTGACCAGTGCTCCTTCATCTGGCGAAGAGGCCTGGTAGATGATCTGGGTGCCGTCTCTCTCCGGGACCACCGTGTGGCACACTGCCATCATTGTCAAGAACTCGCAGATCTGAGGTGATGTAGGCTGAACGCACACGTGCAAACCAGAGCAGACACGGTCATTAACACCAGAGTCTAGTCATAGCAGATTTGGCTTCAAATAAAGAAATATGAGAGAAGCTTCAGAGACACCTACATGGTCCTTCTCAATGTTTTGGATGAGAGTTGGGTCGTCAAACTCTGTAGAGTTATTGCTGCTGGACGGCAAATTGCTGTGAGGGGGAAAAAATACAAGAAGAATTATTTTAGTTATTGCGTAGGAAAAAATCATATTTTTGGCCTTCAAGTGTCATTGCAGGCTTCTAATGTTCTGATCAACGCATACACAGTAAATCCATTTCTGAGAACATGCAGAGTCTAAAATGACGAGGAGAATAACAGAAAGAGAAGACGGAAGAGACGGGCAGAGGAGAAGGTTTACCAACCTGAAGTCCTCCATCGAACGATCACAGTCAAGATCAGGGAAGTGGCTGCAGTGATGAATGAGGTTGTATTGCAAAAAGGAAATCAGTTCAGAATCAGCTTATGAGTTGATTAGTTCATTTGTGCACCCATGCAAGAGTTCAGTCAACTGAATTAATAGCAGCTCATTCTTTACTACAGGTTAGTCTGAGACATGATTAGGTAAACAATTAGAGATTAAAGGAAGGTCAGTGCAAAAGTGCATTTAGTGGAATTCTAAGCTAATTTTCCTTTAGTCAGAGCGAAGAGGCAAGAATGTATTTCAAAAAAAAAAGAATGACTGACCCATATGTTATTCCTGCGATGGTACACTTCTTAAAGTGCATGACATTACAGGTCAGAGTTCCCGTCTTGTCGGAAAAGAGATACTTCACCTGAAAAAGACAAACAGTCCACAGGCAATGAGAGCTGACACCGCACGTTTTAACAGGCCTGTGTTAACTGAGACTGAACATGTAATGGTAATTCTGAGCTTTAGCCAATGATTATGAGGAGGGGGAGGAACTGACTTGGCCCAGTTCCTCATTTAGATTGGACGTTCGAGCCATGGCCGGTGTGTCTGTCTCTGAGTAGTACATCTCCACATCCTGAGGAAAAAAAAACAAAGACACAAGCAAAGTTATCAGGAATATCTGACCGCCTGTAGTTAATCTATTTGATAACATGCATTATAAAACACAGATGATTCATACCCAGTTGATGAAGAGTGCCTGTGTGAACTTGACCACCTCCAGGGTGACCAGCAGGCTGATGGGGATCAGGTTGTTGTACAGGATGATGAACGTCAGCAGGTTATATGCAAAGTTTGTGGAGATGTCACCTGCACACACACACACACACACACACACACACACACACACACACACACACAATAATCCCTCATTTACTGACCCTTCATTTGTGTATTTATTCTAATTCTTCATCACAGTAAGGAGACATGAGTTCCAGAAAGTGGAGTGTGGTATGTTTGCGTGTATGTTCTTACCAGCCCGGGACAGGTACCAGCAGGCATCTTCAGTGTGTTCTCTGTTCCAGATGGCAGCGCCAACAGAACTGACCAGAGCCATGACCAGCAGGATACCAAACAGGACCAGGATCTGCATGTTGGTCACCCGCTCCACATTAGAGCGCTTCAGTGGAGCCTTGGTGGAGTTCTGGGAGGTGGACAGGTCGGTGTATAAGTGAGAAACACAATACTTTAGGTTTTTATTGAGTTACATTACTCTGTCTAGGGAAAAAGTCTACATTCTAATTTAATTTGTCATATATAAATACAAACATAAAACTAATATTAAAAGTATTTTGGCAGAAGAATGTGTGAGCAATCGCAACACTGGAGCTGAAGATTAAAAGTACATCTCGCCTTGGACATGCTCCCAGTTATGAATGTGTCACAGAGTTAATTAAAAGCTCTAAAGTAGTCCCATGAAATCCACAAAATATCAAAGCCAACTCCAAAACTCTTTGGCTGTAAGATATTTCAACGGCAGGATTTTAAACACATTATGCACAGACCGTTTACTGAACTCAGACAAGACACTGAGTTTACCTGCATTAGTTTGGAGTCATGACCGGTGTAGACAACGATTCCCACAACCCACTGAGTGTTCCTGAGCTGGGCGCCGCGCAGCAACACCTGGTCCGGGCCCAGGGGAGCTGGACTGAGGAGAAAAGGGAGAAGGGATGAGCACAAAACATGATAAATGGATACAGATTTGGGGCGACCTGCATTTTCCAAGTTACTTGTGGGTATAATATCTGCATTCAAAAGAAAAATGCTCTATATACTTTGAGTACTTTCTTCTTTTAAGTCCCTTCTCAAGCTTTTTTGCTTTGTACTGGATATGGTAACTATAAAATCTATGACTACTTAGTCATTTAATCCTTATGTTTTAGCCACATCTGTCTTGCACAAAGATATGATTTAGATACTGACATACTTTACATGTTAAAAAAAGCATTTAAGCATTTAACACTGGCAGTTCAACCTCTACTGTCAATCAGTATCCTATCAGGACAAAACAACTGTGTGTGTGTGTGTGGGTCTCACTTCTGGTTCTCCAGCCGCAGTGTGCCAGTGAAGTCATACAGGTGTCGGTTGGGGCCTTCACACTCCAAACGACCAGAGAGGCCCATCAAATCCTCCAGGGTCTGAAAACTAGCTGTGAGCGACAGACCCTGGAAAGAAATCAACCACAAGTCGAGGGAAGTTTATTGAGGCAATGAGATGATCATAAAGTACATAATAGAAAAACTAATTACAAAAACAGGGGACAGAAAGAGAGCGAGAAACACTATGAGGTCTTGTGTGTGAGCCATGGGGATTCAAATGAGAAGACTGTGAGGAAGTAAAGTTTCATTTGATACAGAGCCCTGAAAGTTGATGCCAACGTTTTCTAACATCTTTAATTAATTCGCTCACTTGTATCTACTTGCAGTGATAGGTATTAGATGTTTCCAAAACAACAACAACCTCGCCACTAAAACCTAAATTATTGACCTCTTTTCAGGCGGATTAGCAGCTCCTTCACACACGTGACCCACCACAGTTTTCAAGGGGCACAAATACCGAATCTAATCCTAATTTATTTTAATTGTAGGTGTTACAGTGTTTATGCTGCACATATATATTTGTAAAAAAACTGACATATGTCGTACCTGTCTGATCTTTAGGTTGGTTTCTCCATCCAGGTTTGAGGTCTCAGTGTAACACATGGCCTGAGGTTCACTGGGGAGAGGAGGCAGGGTTGCATCAAAATATTGTAGGGTTTAAAATGATGAATCCATCAGGCGACAGAAAAATCAATCAATGACCATTTTGAATAATGAATAATTGATTCACTGATTAGACATTTGCTGATTACAGCCTCACAGATATGAATTTTTGCTTCTTTTACATCATTTCATACAATTTTAAATGGAACCCTTTTGGGTTTTTTGACTGTTGGTCAATTTTAACACTTTACCACTTAAGGTTCTAGTGAGATTTTTTTACACTAAACAATTAATCAAAAAAAAATACGACTAGATTGATTGATAACAAATAGTCATTAGTTGCAGCCCTAGAATGTGTGTATGTAACGTCTAACACACAACAAATGATTAGTATAATAGGATACATTAATGGAGGACACATGTTAACAGGCAAACATACACAAATGCATATGTATGCCCACAGACAAACAAACACACACACACACACACACACTGGAGTCTGACCTGGAGGACACTATAACCATGTCAGCTGGAAGGTGCTGCCCATTGGTCACCTTCACTATGTCTCCTACTGCCACCTAGTGGCCAGGATGCAGCATTGCAAAAGTGTGAGGGAGAAAAAAAGGTGGGGAGACAGAAGAAGAGGGGTGTTAAGACAGGGTCGGGGGAAATAGGAGGGGGCAAGGGAGGAAGACAGAGAGGGGAAACAACAGGCAAGTTCATTAGTGACCAGCCAAGAGGCAGCCAACAGAGAGAGAGAGAGGAAGACATGAAATAAAGTGACAGTGAGCACAGTGGTGCACAGCTTAAACTGTTTGGATTAGGCTGCAACAGAGGCAGACCAGAACAAGATACAAAGATTACAAGCATGTAGATATGAGAGAGAGGGAGAAGGGAAAAGGAGGCATTCACGGTTCACCTCATTTCAAGGAGACAAATCACAGCACTGCATCCAATCCAACACAATTATATTACAAAACTACAGCATTTTGAAAAATTACTTTAAAGAACTGGGAGACAATGTCGTACATAACACATAATTTGAACAAAAGCAAGTGGGAGAAAAAGTTAAAAAAATAAATAAAATAGGACCAGTACTATTCTCTGGATTCCCCCATTACAAAGAAAAACCTGTATGATAACATCAGAAAACTGAGGTCTGGGAACGCAGGTGAAGTTGTTATCAGAGCCGGCGCGCTACACCAGGCGCAGTCTAAACTACTCAGTCTTGTTCCTCAGGCTGCTTGTTCTCCTGAGATCTGCAGGCAGAGACTTGTTTTCCCAGTGCACAGGAGGGGAGATAAGCTTGACTCCAACAAATAACACGATCGTGGATAACGTTCACTGCAGCATTATCGATTTCTAAACACAGCTCTCTCTCTTAGGAACTTTCTCATGGCTTTCTACCAAAGCAAAACTCTACTAGGCCTTTTGCAGACTTTTACCTTTTTTTTTTACCGTTTTAAAAAATGAAGGAAATACAGAATTCTCCAAAATCATATTGGGTAGAGTTTATGATATAACAAAAACAAATTAGACAGCAATGAAGGCAAAGAAGAAAATTGAATATTTCAGGGAAACTACTTATCACCACTTCTTCTCAACATGAACATTACTACGTTAGCGAGGCAACTGAACCAAATTCCTTCACCTGTACTGACCCTGAATAACACTGGGCCTTCAATTCCTGTTCTCTACTGTTTTCACACACATAACAAGGAGTCAAATTTGATTTGATTTGATCCGCTGAACCAAGACTGTACACAGCTGGACTCAGTTAATGAGTTCATTAAAGAAAAAAGGTCACATTCAATATCTCAGAACATACATTACATTGTGACAAACTCGGTTCAATTTCCCTCAGATACTTTAATTTGGCAGATTTTTCCCTGGAAGAAAAGTAAGACCAATAGACAAAACCTAATTATTCACCAAACAACATTGGACACATCAAGCCTAAAAACTACAAACAGACACACTTGTTATCTGGCTCCTGAAACATCAATACAAATTGGAAGAGTTTTATTGCCAACGATCCAAAAGCGCAGACAGATGCTGAGCCAACACAGACTGAGTGACCACAGTCGGGACACAAAAAGAGAAGGACACAAGAAATCCTGGAAACCAAGAGCACATACGTGATCACAGCAGAACAGGTGAGGATGAGACAGAAACGCAGCTTCTCTGAGACGAATGTACACATTTAACAATCACAAAAAAAAGGAAGAACTTTGATGTTCATTCCCAGTTTTAAACAAACCGATATGCTTTGTGTTTGGCTGCAAGATATGCAACACCTAATACTATTATCTTGCTGATATTTATTGTTTAATTAACGTTCCTTTCTTGCCTGTTTGCATTACCTTATAATTCCATTATTGTTTTACCATTTCTGCTTCAACTGCTATAGTTAGCCTTGTAAATATGTATCTTTTCCGACTGCACTTCTCACAGTGTTATTCCAGGTCACATCTGCCAATAAGCGGACTCGTAGAACAGGGCGGGGGCAGTGAGAAAGCAAAAGCACAGGAGTGATGAGTGAGAGAGCGACAAAGATGAAGTCTGCGATGTTAGTGATACCTGTTTCCAGATGATTGTCTGCCAGGCTCCGCTCCGCAGCACTGAGAGACAAGGACAACAGAGCCATCAGTCAGCCTATAGAGCAGCTCTCATACAGTATTCATAGCGACTAAACTTTTGTCTGGGGCTGCATGGCCTGCGCTATAGTGAGTGACAGGCAAGAGCCATTCACTCAGCCATGAAAGGAAAACAAAAACCACACAAATAGATACAAGCACACTCATGGAAAAGTGCACATAGAGTTGATGCACACTAACTAGCACACACATACCTGTTGTCTTCTTCTTGTTGACGGTGTTGTCTGCTTTGTGTCTTTTCTGTAAAGACACAGATGAAGATGCATTAGCTTTCGAGAAAACCATTAGCTGTCCCTCTCTCCTATGTGAAACATTTAAAAAAATGAGTTAAAAGCCTAAACTAACTTCTGACCATGTTGCAGGTGCAGCTATTGTACTCACATAGTCCTCTATGATCTCTTTGATCCCGGCCACGGTGAGGATGAAGATGAGTGGGACCAGCGTGGTGTAGCGACCGGTCGGTGATACATCAGGGATTTGCTGAAGAGAGTCAAAGAGAGGCAACACTCAGAAATCATTGCTGAGGGAGAGTGTTGAGCACATTGAAGCACCCATAAGAGACCATCACAGTTGTTACTGCATTAGACACATCCATGCTAGCTTTTCAGGATAACTGGTTCAGCTTGCACAATGATACCGATAACAGATCTATTGAGATAAATATTGTTTTCAACATCCCAATGTCTGTTTATTTCAAATCACACAATGCGGTGGGTTGAGCCATGTTAGCACAATAGGAGCTAGCGCAATTTTCTGTGAGGATCACAGAAGAAAAAATAAAACCAACTTCCCCTCATCTCCTCCCATCCATGAAAAAGGAAATATCGCACTTATCAGGTAGCAACTTCAACACTTTGTGAAATTCACCATCTTACTATTTACTGTCTTCTGTGAACCAATTCTTCTTAATCTTTAATGTTTTTTAGTTCATAAAAGTGTTAAAAGCTGTCATAAAGATACACTTGCTGTGAGGAAAATGATGAATACAAGTAACATGCAAAAAAGTAAATAAGTTATATCTAATCAACTCATGCTGATGTATCAGTGCTCATAAAAAAAAGTGATTTTTTTTTGAATGACACTTGTATTCTGTTCACTTTGGCCGAATCTTAAACTTTTTTCATCCAGAGAACCTCTCTCATCTCTCAAAAATCCATAATACAGTATTTCAAAAATAACTGGGCCTGTGGGAACACGGGTAAGTTTAAAAAAAAAACAAGACTTTTCAAGATCTATTCTTTAAAAGCCTGTGTGGGCCACAGAACCAAACTGCAGCCAAACAAACAGCACTCTGAAGCCAACAGCGCTGACAGCTGTTGTTAACGTTTTGTGCGTGGGGTTTACCTGCATGAGTGCGATGAACAGGAAGAAGGCGTTGGCAGCCCGCCTGATCTGCTCATACAGGAACCGCGGCAGGAAGGTGAGAATCCCATACTTGGTGGTACTGCAGAATAAGACAAGAAGACAGGAGACGTTACACTATGTTTACATTTAGACAGGAGGACGCAGAGCCAATGAGTGCATTAGTAAAAGTTCGAATTCAAGCATAAATTGTGAACTAATGATTTTTTTTTTACCTGAAGCACTCGAACAACATTACTTTAAGGGCTGAACAGCAATTAACTCTATTTGGGTTTTAATATTGTAGCTCAAAATCAATATATAATAGAGCCATTATGGGCTGCAGTTGCATCATACCTATAAATAGACCAATATTTTGAATCTAACAATCTATATTTAGGCTCAAAGCCCCAGAAAACAGGTGCAAGAAACCTTGGCAAACTTGACCTATCTGCCAATCAACTTTATTGATCAGACAACTGTATTGATTAGCCTTGTTATAGCCAGGAGCTACCGTAAGAGCTTTTAGAGAGGCTAAAAATAAAAATGTCAACTTTCAAGTCAAGGCCAGCCTGTTTTTTTCCTGTGTGGCTTGAGTGAAAAGTAAGAGCTTCTGCAATGGCTTTTGTTTAATGGAAAGTGCGTGTGTCTTTGTGTGTTTGTTTGTGTGTGAGTGCACCATGTGCATGCAGTGAATGGTGAAACACACACTTCCATCACAGTTGAGAATCTCCTAGGAGATGAACCCGTACCCACTTTTTCCGTCTGCCTCGCTCACACAGTCACAAAACTACAAAGAGCAGGACATTACACACAAACCAGCACATCAACAGCTGTGAGTCTGTCACACACACACACACAGTATCCTGACCCTGATGCTCTGCCTCAGAGTTAGTGATACTACACCTATGATCCTACAGATAAAGTTGCCTTAATCTAATCAAAAACAAGTGATACTAAACTCCGCAGACGCACAATGACAAACATACATGTTTTGACGGGAACAGGAAAAAAAACAAGTCTAAAACATCTGGCTGTGTTATTTTTCATACTATAGATGTTCAACTTGCTGGCAGTGTTAACAGCTGTTAGCAGCAGGGGTGATGCTCTCCTGCTGCTGTGTGGCTTTGTCGTGTTTTTATTAAAAAAAAAAAGGTCAGTGTTCTTCGTACACTTAAGGTCAAAAGAAAACACTGGGCTGAAGTCAGAGAGGAGTTTTCCCTCTAAGTGAAACAACACAGGCAGGTTGATTTCCTGGAAATGCAAATGTTTGTTAAAAAATAACAATGAGCAAGATACTTTGCTGCATTTGTGCGCAGGAGAGCAGCACTAATGCTCATGTTGTTTAAAAACAACTGCATACAATGAAATATGGAAGTCAAGGACATAAGGAATGGACAGGAGGTGGGTTGAGTATACAGATAAAAGCTACAAGGCTTTAATCTCGGGAAAATCAATAAGGCTATCGAACCTTTCAAACACAAACTACAGAGTTACAGGAAAGCAGGGACATCAAAGGGCACACCTCCAGAGCCAAATGCTCCCTGACTCTCCAATCAACATGCAGCGTGGGCAGGACACTACACGTGATCCAATCAGATGAGCCAGGAAGTACCCGCTTTAATCTTATTTGTAAACCTGAAATAGGCTCTTTTAAAAGTGAAATTGAATCTCCTGACAATAACGGACCGCTGCATGTCAACTGACCAACAACCCGCCTTCCACTCTCATGAACATGAACCAAGTGCTCCGTACAGCGCCAGCAACAGTTTTATACAGGGGTGAAATTACATTGGCATCTGACTGATCAAAAATATGACTTACTATTTATGATCACAGTCAAGCCCATATAACTACATACAAGCAGGAATTTCCCTCAAATGTTTAGTGTCGCATTACAGGGGGGGGGGCACCGAGAGACACCAGCACACACCGTGTGAAATGATTATAGTCTTACGGAGTGTGGTCCCAGATTTGTGGTCCACTTCTTCTTGCTCATGCCACAGAAGGTCATGACTAAGAATAATCACACATCTAACCACTTGACCGAGAGTCCTGAGAAATCAGATCACAAAGCTTTTATCTCCTGTGAAATCCACGGCTACTCATTCTACAATGCCTCCCTCACAGTTTGTCAATCAACACAAACACGGACTACACCTTTGACCAAACGTCACTTTCTGTAATTTATGTAAACACATGTAAGCGTAGTTAGATGACTTGTATTGACAGCTTTAAATATACATGAGGATGTACTGATTAAGCAACACAGTGATGTTGAGTTGATAAGCCGAGCACTTTTTCCAACAGTGATTTTCAACTGGGCTTCAGGCACACGGCAGCCTCACCCTTTGGGAATGCTGAAGAGCTGCAAATAATAGCTTAATAGGTGATTTATTAAACTGCCTTGTTGATAGAGTTTCTCCTGTAAGGCTGTAGTAATTATAGAACATTCAACAACATTCTTTATATTATTGTGATTTAAGGTAAAACTGAAAGCAAAGGGAACTGTTTAAAAAGAAAAAATAAACATAACCTCAGTGGTCCAAAGTCTACTTGTAGCACGTGTTATGAAAAACATGCGAACAGGGTGTAATGACCTTCAACCTGGTGACATGGGTTTAAAGCCTCTCTGAGAAAAAGTAATTTGTATGACACCAAGAATAGTAATGATAAGTGTATCAACCTTCGTAGTAAGCACGACCAGGGGTTTCATAAGTCCGGTGACATGGATATTTTGCTGTTGTTTGTTAAGCACCGACTAAAACCTTTCCGGGAAACAATTAAAACATCAAATGTTCAACATGCTCTGCTGACAGCTCATCACATAGGCTATTATTTTTTGCTTTCAGCGCACACCCAAGTGCAAATGAAGTCACATGACATGCATCACAGCAAAAAGGTTCAGTTAATAAGAGACCAACTTGACACCTACCTGACATGGTTGTCGCAGAACTTGGTATTCTGTGGCCGGTTGAGCAGCACCGTGCGCGCCGTGGCGTCTACGGGATCCGCCTGGGAAGTGGTCCCGGACATCTCATCATCTGCCTTGCGGTAACCGGCGGACGAGCAAGCAGGTCCTGCACCGTTGGATTGATGGGAGAGAGGTGAGGCTGAGTGAGTGCGAGTGAGAGACAGAGAGACAGAGAGGGAGGGAGGGAGGGAGAGAGACAGAGACATAGACGGGAGACGTGCTTTACAGTTCAAAAGCGAAGGCGACCAATTAGTACTAGAGGCTACTGTATATGCTGTTGTATGCTGAAGCCGGCGATACAGTGACGTTTCCCGTTATAAACAGCCCCCCTTGTCTTTCTGTATTATTATGCAGGTACCGTCGATGCACACAAGCGCGTTTTGCGACGCCCACGGGACCCCCCGCGTATAATGGATGTGCTGAGGGATGCACAATGGCGAACAAACACACCGGGGTTGTCTGTTATATCTGCACGTCAACTTGTCCATATAGAACACAGAGAAGACCCGACGCACATCGCAGCTGTCATCAAGCTACAGGCACAAATTATCCCACAAAAAAGTGACAGAGGAGGATGCAACACGCTCCTTATCCTGCAGACTCCCTGCCTATCCGCCCGCCCTCCCGCCCGCCTGGCTTTGTCATCTCCAACCATTTTAAAGCGTCGTGATCTCCGCTCATTCACCCCCGCATGAGCTCCGGGACTGGGACATTATTCATCCTCGAGTGCGCCTATAATAACAGCAGAGTACGCATGGTTCTGCAGGGACATTGTGGGGAAGTGAGAGCAATGCAAACAGGTCTGGACGCTACAGTTTACTCAGCTGGTACAACAACGGCGAACCTGGGCGAGGACAGATGCAGCAACACTGCCGTGCCTCCTCTCTCCTCCTTCGGTCTTGCTGAAGAAGAACCTCCCGGCCCTAGTGAAAGATACTGGCCCGCCGAGCTCCGAAGCCGTGTCATCTGGCCACCTGCCGCCCCAGGAAAGCCTGTATTCGGCGCGGTTTGGTCGATCTCCCCCGCTCACATTTGATGCTGAGCTGCACAGCGCTGCCAACTCAGACAACGAGAGGAAGCCATATGGAGCTCCTTCGGTGCTGCGGAGGGGCAAAGCCGGGACTCCGCTTTTAAAGGGCCAGAAGCCTGATATCGTCTTAAGGTCCTGTGGTTAGGCACACATGGGTCAAATGACATCCCTGAGGCAGAAGCCATGTATCAGGAGATCATTTCATGTTGCTGCCACTCTCACAGCGATTGCCTGTGCAACAGCGCAGTGTCCACTTACAAGAGGTTTCTGTTCTCCGCATCTTTCCTGTTGGTTTGCAGATCGCGCCATTCTGCATCTCCAGTAAAGCAAAATGCAATCATATCTAGAATGCATTTATCTCGTAAGCCACAGGTAAGCTACTCCAAATATCCTGACAGTCTGATGATACGCTTATACTTTTCCACAATGCCTTCTATGCAGTTGTTAATTCACAGTGAGCCCTTCTGCATCACTTGAGATTATTATATGAATCTAATTCTTACTTGTATGGAACTGTGGTATTTCTTGGGATCAGTGCATTGTGTGTGTTGTTCTGTGAATCTTAAAGTGAAAACAACAACCGAATAACCGCATAAATAATTTGGAAAACAATAAGCACAGGCAGGGTTTAGCAGATTGAATTTCTGAAACTCTATTTCTGCAGAACTACGATCCTACAATAGAGGAGTCATTCTCTCCCCTCATCCATCAATTAGGTTAATGTTGTTATGTGCCACTTATCCTTCTTGTTCTTAAGAAGACGAGGAATTGTAAAATGGCCAGACATAAACCAGTCAGACTGAAAGTGCTATCATCACTACTGGCACATCAGATTTCCACTCCAGTGAAAGAGACATGAAGTGGCGTGTGTTTATAGAAAACAGCCACGATTATTTCATTGTTTTGTCTCATTTATTAAAGACAGGCTTTCAATTTTTTTTTATTATAACATACATCACTGCCATACATCTTCCTCTGCAAAAGAAACCTGCTCTAGATTTTGAGAGCTTAAACACTGTTTAAAAACCTAACTCCAACCTTGGTGTAGTGCTATTCCACACCAGACCACAACATGTCTGCGCAAGGCAGAGAGCAAAGGGCAAAGTCTATCCAAGCAAAATGATAATGAGTACCCTATCTCTCATCTCTATATCTCTCACCAGGCTATTACCTCTGGACCTCACTTCACTTCAAGTCACTTCACACCGCAAATGGCACTGAGGTCAATCAAGATAGCAAGTGTAAGGAAATGATTAAGGATGATACAAGGTTAAAGGTAGTAAGCTCAATGCACTCTAACTATAATGTCATCTTTCTTTCCTTATATACATTTCTTTTTTCATCATGTGTTATCTTTTTCTTTGCTGTTCATTTCTGTGACCCCCCCCCCCTTCCACTTTTTAACCCTCGTAGAGTCCAAGCAGATCAATAACGGCTTTCTCAGCAGCACACTTCGACTCTGATTCATCTCTGAGGAGATCAATGCCTCTGTTACTCATCTCTGATGGAGTAGAGGCACAGTCACCTCCGTAACTCATTACTGATGTGCCACTGATGAGTCAGCAGCAAACCCCAGCAGAGCACAGCCAGGTCAATTACACCTGAAGCACCCAGGCAAGCCGAACAGGTACCATGGGTCTGATAACCTGCTGCCAAAGGAGGTAAGACTAGACTGATCCTCTCTTAACACACACCCTGATCTCATACCCTGATACTACCAGCCACCCATTTGGTTGCTGAGGCTTAACATCACACTTTTTTTAATAAACATTACCATGCAACTTTCATCCATTATAGAGAAGCCTAATGGCTCTTCTAGTATCTTTCTACGGTGAATACCTACGGAGTTATAAGAAGCCTATTAAACCAAATGCATTTTGCACAGTGGGTAGATAAAACAAGCTGTAAGCATAACAAGGGCAATCTAGACTGAAAATGCAAACAATTAAATCCATCAAACATGTAATTTGAAGAAGATGATAATCACCACAGGCTTTATATTATCTTAGAGTGGAGCATGAACTTTGTGTTTTGGGCTGAACCCAAGGTGCCCTGGCCTGGTGCCAAATTTTCACGGTTAAAAAGCAGGCTGGGCTACTAAATAATGAATTGAGACAGGCTGTATAATTCATCTACATTTTCCAGCATGGCAGAGCATATTTCACCACACAGCCTGCCTTCGGTGCTGTGCCCCATGCCTCCGCTCAAGAAACAACTCAAATATCAACCATTATCACAGCGTCTCCCCCAGCGGCTGAGTCAATAACGTGACTGCCAGAATTGTGTTTTAAATGGCACACGCGTAGCTTTTGTGATGCTCACACATTTAAACCAGTCATTAATCCAATCGAACAGAAATGCACTATCCTCCGAACGCGCAGCCAAGAGATGAAATGAGCCAGAAAGGAAATAGCTACTAATCATAACATCAGTTATAGTAGAATAGCTGCAATTACCCCAGCTGATGAAGCACTCCCATTCCCACAAGCCACATTGAGGACAGATAAACTGGCTGTTTTGTGTATTTACATGATCTGTCAAAACATTTTCGATGCAATTGCACTTGGGCAGCTGAATATACATGGCAAATCAGAATATGCATATTTCAAGTTTTTGGTGTCATTGCCACTTAATAGCAAGGTCTCAGGTTTTTATCCTCTAACAGCCACAGACCCTATCAAAGTGTTCTTGAGGTAAACACTAAACCGCAACCATCTCACTTATTTCAAGAACTTCAATTAACGAACATGAAACATCTTCCCCCGATACGCCTCTGTCCAGCCCCTAATCCGGCTGTGTGGTCAGGAGAGCATTACCAACAGAGCGTCGTCCGCCTGGGTTACCCCTACGTCCCATGGTTGTCCTGGTCTCTGAGGTGATCTGCAGGCCCTATTTGCAGGTCCTGGTTGACCCGGTCCCAACTATCCGCAGTGGGTCCATTTACCACCATAACAGAGTAGGAAGTAAGGCGAGAAAAGCCTCTTACGAGCCAAGTGAGAGAGCCTGATAATCCCCTCTGTGTCTGCTCTGCAACTTTACCTGCTTCTAATCCATAACCTGGTAATCCTACAGGTGATATTGCAACACGCACACAAACACACATTACACTAATGTATGCATATGCACATATACATACACAAACACATTGACAGTGCAGTATGGACACTCTCTCACACACACATACACACAGGTGAACATACATCTTTTAATGGCAAAAAAACATGCAAGGCCCCAACATGCAGCTGCTCCCCTGCCCCCCTCTCTAAACCCAGCTCACAGTGTGTATGTGTCATACATGCATGCAGCAGTGTTCATGTACATGTCTATTCAGCCATGCCATGTGTTGTGTTCTACAGCATGCATACGTGTTCATATTGAATGTTTTGCATAAAGACTCCAGTGCATATCGATCTGCCTGCATCAGCATGGTCTGACATGAGTGGTCACCCCACTATCTACAAGCACATGCAGTGAGAGGGTTAATTCCTGTTAAGCATTCATCACTCCAGGCCCCAAGGAGCTACAGATTCTTCAGGGTCCACAGTAGTAACAGTGTGTCTTAACCTTTTCAGACCAGAACCAGAGACATTCAGTAACTAGACATTGTAGCTCTTGAGGGCCGGGGGTTGGGAGACAGCTGCTCCTAGCCGTTGCGCATGGCATGGTCACATGCACCTTGGAACTCGGGACACAAATTGGGCGTCATCCAGTCTAATTCGAGCAAACTCACTTTTGTCAAACCTGTCTGTGAGGCGGGTGCGCATGGTAGCGCCGGCGCCCTGGCCTGGGTCCTGCAGTTCAGAAGCCTCCTGCCTAATGGGGGTCAACACTAACTGTTCTGTAGGTGCCAGAGAGGCCGCGGCAGGAGAAAACAACACACACAGGACAGCAAGTCAATATACACGTACCGCACACAACACATCTATATGTCAGTGAGTGCACTGTAAATGTGTTTGTATGTGCCCGTCACTGCAAGATAAGATATAGGCCTGCATATGAAAGATCTGATGGTTACACATTGAAATGGACCTGACCAAAATGTTTGTAGCTTGCCCAGGAACGCCCCCCTGTGTCCAACTCATGTAAATACATCTGTATTGCTGTAATTTATTAGGCCTCTATCTCCCAAATGGGATCTTCAGTAGCTTGGCAGCCATGACGACCAGTCACTATCTTGCAAAACAGACGTATAGTTGACAGTTGGCTGAGCTGCATGACTCACATAAACTCAACCCACCAACACTGTGACAAGATGTCTCCTTACATTTAAATACAGATCATGTAGGCTATCCAAGACAATTTGCAGAAACTGTGAGACAGTTTGTTTTTCTTTCTATTGTTACATAATTCTGAAACAACCAATTTGCAAAGTATCTATGTGTGTGTTTGTACTTATGTGTAAGAGATGCTCTTAGACACATGGTCAGAGTTCGTAGCACTCACTATTTATGGTCATAAATGCAAACAAATAAAATGATTCCTCTGTGGGTGAATGTGTTTGAGAGAGTGTGAGTAAATGTGACAGATTGGTAGCTGCAGACGTCATCACCAGGGATGTTGCAGCTCGCTAATTGGAGCAAAGAACCAAGAGGTCAGGCTCCAAGAGATTACAGTAAAGGCAATGTTGAGATTCCAGGAGGGAGCACATGTACATACCGACTGATGCTCCATTCTGTGCTTTAAATATGGTAGTGGGAAAACACTGTGATACAACTTGTAGACTCCATGAAACCAAAAAGAGATCCATTAATGTTACTGAAAGTCTCACATTAACTGCTTTAATATCAATAAGAAGAAAACTAGTGAATCTCATAATTGAAGTTTTGCCACATGACTAGGTCAATATCACATAACAGACATGTAAAACAAACAACTGACAACAGCGCTGTGATTCATTGTAAGGCCCTCTTATATTCTATCTAAACAAATATGAAGTGAAAATGATATACTCTTTGCACTATACTATCAAAAGAGGTATCCTTCTACCTTTTGACATTGGGGCTAAAAGCTTTTAACCTTTGATCTTTCTTATGACAAAAATGTGCCGCCTCAGTGTCAAAAGATCCAGTTGTTTATCCTCAACAAATAAATATGTGGGAACCTCTGGCCTGAAGACAACATGACCTAGTGGGCGCTCATCTCTGCTCACAGTTTGCCCTGCTTTCTATTTCTGGAAGCTGCAAGAGGCATGCAGCCACACACACGCACACACACGCACACGCACACACACACACACCACACACACCACACACACACACACAACAGCAATGCAGTCCGACAGTATGTGCCAGTCACTATTAAAAGCCACTGAATGAGCCGGCCACATCTCTTCCAGGACAATCTAATCTGATGTCTGTTTGCCATTTGTGAAATCATCCAATGCAGTCAGTTGGTCAAACGTCCATCCTCTTTCCAACGCTGAGGACAAGATGAGGTATTTGCTGCCAATAAAGTGGAACTGCAGTCAACACCATACAGTTTGTCAGCATGGTTGATATAGCAACAAACACAGGCCATGTACACAACAACCTGAATCATACCTTCCCCAGGCTCTGGATGTGGAGGGCCTTCAGGTGAGGTGAGACTCAGTTCCGGGCGGCTCAAAGTATGGAGCGCTCTTTAGACGGTCACGTGGTTTTTAAGTCGGCGAGGTAATAGGCTGTTCTAGGACTGATCTATAGGAGCTTGGGTTGGACGTTTGAACAGCAAAATAACGAAAATTACTTACTAATATAGATATCAACTAACATAAAGAGACATTAGGCTAATAAATATTCGTATTTAGGCAAGTCAATCCATAACAAAATATCCCATATGATGCGACTCAGGAGGTAAAGATGGGCTACAAGAGGCTGTTGCAACAAAATTATATAATACCATAATGAAGCCATGGTGAATTGAGTACATTCCATACATAGTGATAAGGTCATACAACGCATTCACATTTATCTTATCAAGAATAAATATGTTGTTATCTTTTCTATCGTGGTGTTAAGGCACAGCACGGATCCCTATATATCAAGATAATCGATATATTTAAAAAAAATACCTGGTTATTCAAAGGGCAGAGTGTGCTACCTGAAGCAGGCACCTGCAGTCTGCTTGCCCTTGCATCCCCAAACAGTGCCAAAAAAAAATGAGTGAGACTTGAAGATAAATACCGGTACACCAAGTCACCCCACATGCATGCCGCAGTCCCGGACAACACCGATTCGAGTTATTATTCCAAGCACATACTAAAATACGCATGATTATAGCTATATAGGCCGCTATATCCCCAGTAAGGCCTATTTCAACAATGACATAAACACGACTTTACATTAACAGGTCACGAATTAAGCGGCGGGCGGAACCCAGGTTGAGAAAAGATTTAAAATGGTGTTTGTTTTTTTTTTCCAAGCTTACCTCCCTCGCTGTGTATCTTCTTGGCTCTCCGGTTGAAATACATCTTGCTGGTGGTGAACGAGTGTCGGTGAGGCTGGGGCGACGAAGCCGGAGCGGTGGCATGCTCATGGCTCACCGGCAGAGCAGTGAAATGCTGCTCCGGGCCCGGGCTGCGGCCGTTCCTGCTGCTGCTGCTGCTCACGGATCATGATTTCTCGGCTGGACCGCGGAGGTGATGTTGTAGAGGACGGCTTCAGCCAGCGTCAAGTGACACGCAGTAAAAAATAAGCTACTTCCGGTCACTGCTTTCATAATAAGGTACGCTAGAATAAAGACAAGGGGAATCTGATCAATTTCCAATGTAATTAATTCATATACAATTTTACCCGTCAAGATCCGTTTCCCAGTTTAATTATCTTAACTGTAAATAGTATTAGGTATATCTTAATGTCTGTCAGTTATGATAACATCCTACACCATAATTAATAGAACCTTTCCTAGGTGCCACAGTTTTTTAACATTTAACATTCAAAAATCAGCAGTCCAAAAAAGAAGAAAATGCTATAGGAAACAGGCCACATCACCATAGATCTGAAGACTTACACAAATATCTGAACTTCATTTGTATCACTATATTATTTTCACAAATGGGCTAATTAGTTTTATCTGACAGAAATAGATCTACATTTTTGAATGATGTCCTTATGATCAACACATACTGTATCTCTATTTGTAGGATATCACGTTCATTATACAACTCTATAAATAGTTTAATAATATATTCACTTCTGATGTGTACCTTATGAGACACTTCTGTTTTGTTAGTTGCATTAAACTAGAGCCGAAACAATTAATTGATCAATCAATTAGTGGAATAACAGAGATATAATTGGCTATTATTTGATCATACCAACACAATTCCTAATTCCAGCCAAATAATTGGTTGATTTTGCTTTAATGGAGTAAATTGAATATTTTTTAGGTATGGACTATTCATGGTACATAACATGATGATGTCAACTTGTGCTTTAGGAAATGGATAAGGGGATTTTACAGATTAAATAACGAATCGATCAAATGAGAAAATAAGCAGAATATTAACTAACGATAAAAATAACTGTTAATTGTAGCGTTACATTAAATAAGTAAAAGAGTGCAAATCACGGGTTTAAGAAATGACTTGTAAACCTTTATTTTGAAGGGCTGCTTTGTGCTATCCTTTCTGGCTTTACAAGTCTGATGCGCCGCTCAGTTGAGTCACGGGAGCGCGCATCGGATGATGAGCCCCGGTGTTTGCTAATACTAGCTAACATTTTAGCAACTACGAACTACTGGTCATACCAGAGCATGTGACATAGCAGTCACCTAAACCTGAGTATAAAATTAGCAAAGGTGTGTTTTTATGCTTATAAAGTAAAATTTTCTTTTGTAGAAAACAGAGATATGTATGACTACTGAGATTAACATTTACATTCAGTGTTAAACACTCACCCCAATGGCACCCAGTGTCACAACAAAATAAAGCTACCAAAACTTAACATAAACTTATAAAAAATCAACTCTGCAGGACACTCCACTTCTCCTCTCTGTATTCGCTCAACTGATTTTTTTTCACACATATTTTCGTCCGATTATGGCCACGTACAGAGATCTTGTAAGCCGTTGACATCTGTCCCTCAAAACTTCACACAACTTTCTCTTCACACGTCTTTGGCGCGCCCACACAAAAACCTGTATACACTAGATCTCCGGGCATAACAAAGCTGCATTTTATTCCATTGTTAAGGAGCAGAGAAGAAAACCCATGTCTTCATTTATTACATAGTAACATATTCATCATAACTGTTTTATTTACTCTCACACATTGTAACATAATACATATTCATATTTCAAAAGTTGATTTCCATCTTATTAAATAGGAACAGAATAAATATTCACTTCTGCACTGAGCAGCCACGATCCTCTCCAAGCCTCCATGGTGGACATTCACTGAACAGAAGCCTTCTGAGAACCAGGTTTATTGGGACACTGGACCTTTCCTTCAGCATCCACACCCACGCACACAATTAACCAACCCACACACAAACACGCACACAAACACACACACACACACACACACACTTAACCCACTCTCACATTCTCACATACTATACTGCATCATTCTTGCAGTTTTGTTAGTGACATGTTAACTGCAGAGATGTAGTAACTCCTGTGTACTGTTATTGTTGATGTACAAAGTGACCCTGGTGGGAACACACTGACTAGGTGGTTCTGCTAAATAATCCACCTGTGCTACACTAGAATGCCGATATCTGAATGTAACGGAAAAATAAACCATTAACAGCATACAGGAATATCATATTAACACTGCCTTATTCAGATGTTGTAGTGGAACTGACATAGACTGCAACCATTGCACTATGATAGTCCCAATTAGGAAGAGATGTGTTGTTAACAGACTCTCATTAGCAGTAAATGTACAGTAGTTTTGGAGCCAGAGCTGCAGCAGATGCTCCAAACATCAACAATTTTCCAGTCCCTATCTCATGAAGAAAGATTTCTGAGTTAGCTGGAAAACTGAAAAATCTCTAGAAATTCTATTTTTTAATCATTTAAATCAACATTCCAGGTTTTTGCTCAGCAGATGTATTAGGCTAACTACTCAGTGCAAATTTCATGACACAGGTCCCAGGGTGTTTGTCAGGTATGGATCCAAATAAGCAACAGGAACTAAGAAACATTGATTTCAGGGTTTACATGACTTTGTTAAGTGGGGATGATAATCAGGCATTACAATGTAAACAACAATGAACAGCAAAACAAACAATACTGTCTTTTCTCTCTGTATTGCACAACTCATACTAAATTACAACTTTGAATTCCTGATTATCACATGCCTTTTACCATTCAATTGAACTGTGCTGCTCATATGGGTCTTGTTAATGATTTTAAAGTGGCCTATTTTAGCAGGTTGCTTTTATGGATGAATTCTGTACTGGAATTATATGGGACGGATGTATGGAGAGCACTTAAACAAATATTACCAGATGTACAGAATAAAACTTATTTCAAAATTAAATACATTGCTCATACACATCCCAATAAATCATACATTTCTTAACCAACTGTAAAGGGACACTTTAAAATGAATGTTGAAGCTTTAAAATGGTTAATGTTTAAAAAAAAAAAAAAACAAGGTTTCCTGTTTCCATTCTAAACAGATGGCATGTGAGGAGCGTCTGGCTTTAAAACCTTTAAATACAAGCACTGGTGAGTTATTTACAGCTTATACTGAATAAATCAAGTCTAGAAGTGATTTGTGTAGTCCAGTTGTGACAAAGAGCCGTCACATGTATCAGACATTAAAGAGTTAAAGTGAGACTAGTCAGCAGCGGCTACAGGAGCTCCTTAAGCATTAATGCCATCCATCGACATGGGCCTCTGAAGCTTTGTGACAGAGACCAGCAAAACAGGTCACAGGAAGAAGAAAAAACAATAAGTTGCTGAAAACAAGGAGTCTAAAAAAATAAAGTTTTGTTAATTCTCTGCATTTATAGTCTCTTTTTTTTTCGCACTTTTGGTTCAACCTTCTTCAACTTCAACACAATGGATATTTTCAAAGAAATTAAACCATGAAAGCGCTATGTACATGCAAAGCCCACTTTGGGTCTGCTCAGTTCAGCCAGCCAGGAACATGACAGTTGTGTTTGTGAGTTAACAGGTCAGTCATGATGCACTGCTAGTATGGGCTGCCTGCAGATGGGGCAGGTGTTGTTTTCAGAGAGCCAGCGGTCAATGCAGTGGATGTGGAATTCATGAGAGCAGGGCAGACGCCGCAGCTTGTTGCCCTGGGCGTACTCATTGATGCAGACACTGCATGCACGACCCATCTCCCCCTCCAGGCTGGCCTGACCATACGTGCGTGTGGATAGATTGTCAATCTGCTCTTTGGTCAGGCCCCTAGGGTGTTCGTCATCCTCTTCATCGTTGAGCAAAAAGAAATGTGCCAGCCGCAGAATGGGTAGAGTTCCATTTTCTACCAGGTTGTTGGTGTCTCTGCTGGTGGCCCGTCCCTCTGTGGTGCTCACTACCCCTCCTCCGAGTCTGGCCTGCCCACCCTGGTCATCCTCACTTCCCACCAGCCCTACCCTCTCCTGATCTACCCCACCTATGCCAACCTGGCCAACTGCACTCTCATTTGTATGCAGACGACTGGCTGGGCTAGTGTTACTATTTGTGCCAATAGCATCTGTATGGCTAGGTGCAACAGTTTCAGAATCAGCCTCTGTCTCCATTAGGGAGCTCAGCTCCCCAAATCCAGTCATAATCTGTCGCAATATGGAACGCAGCGCAGTGGAGTTGGGTTCCCCCAGGCCTGTCTCACTGATGCGCCTCAATGGAATCCGGATAGTGCTCACATAGGTGCGGATCCCAGCTCGCTCAGAGCGGGAGATGGTGCGTCTAAATCCACCACTATCACTTTCAAATGTGACAGTATTCTCAGCAACCCGTGCACGCGATCGTGTTCTGCTGGCGATGCTGTCCCGATCACGGTTTTCACCAGGTCGAATCCTTCTCACCTGCAGGTCCAACATGATAGTTGGGTGCCGTCGCACCGATGAACTTCCTGCTCCTATTACATGTGATTCACTCTCACGTTCTCCAGTCTCTACAGCTGGCTCTGTAAGAGCTGCAGGTTCTGCCACAGCCTCCCCTGTCTCCATGGAAACAGAGCTTGTGCCACTGCCTGGCTCAACAGTGTGGATGCTAGAGCCACTGACACCACTGCTGGATGATGGAGTGGTACTAACAGCAGATATTCTATGCAAAGGGGAACGGCTTCGCCTAGACAACCGGGATGAAATCCCTCCCCCTGCTGCAGCCCTGCGTGCACGACCACGCGATCGAGTCCTGCTGCCACGGGATTCGTGTCCCACTGCTGGGGCCTGAGCCCCAGATTGGGGTGATACACGGGGACAGTCTATAGGAGCAGACATATCATCATGCCCCTGCTCTATTTCTGCACTGAGGGCTTGATGTTGCGAAGGTGTAGTTTGATCAATAGGAGGGTTGGGAACAGTGGGAGGCGGTGCTAAAGAGTGCAAAGTGGCACCTCTCCTCTGAGCAGCAGCTGGGGGGGACACTGGTGCAGGAAGTGCAGGGGGGCTCATAGAAAGAGTGGTAGTGCTGCTGCGTGTACGCCGTGTCTGCATCCTCCTACTGAGGACTGGGCGCGGGGAGGGGTACGGAGCTGGCCTTGACATGGCTGACGGGCGAGGGTTGGAGAAGGAGGAAGCAGTGCGTATAGAGGGTGAAGTTGTACTAGGGGCAGTAACTGGCAGCTCTGCAGTGTCCGCAGTGTCATTATGCTCCCCCGGCTCTGGCTGATCATGGTTGATGTTGATCTCTAGACTAAAGCGGAATTCTCCACTGTTAGGGTTGGTCCGACTGACAGCACGCCATGTCTGGTTGCCACTCTGCCCACTGCGGGTAGCATTACCAGTACGTCTGAAAGTGTTCAGCCACTCCAGTAATGAGTCACCATTAGAAGTTTCTGGTCCAGGCTCTGTGCCTCCTGTAAAACAAAAAAAAGGTTAAGACTGTGAACTAACACGTGTTCATCCCAAAATCTATTTTCCTGTACAGGAAAACTCCAATAAAAACACTGCAATTTCCTCCTCTAGTTACAACATTGAATGTTTTAGCCAAGCTGTTTCACACCTTATTCTAAGCCAGCACTTCCACTGTATTTATTACCAGAATTCAGAGTTGAAAAAAATGTGTTGCAACCTTGTTTAAACCTTGCCAAAGCTGGCGTTTGTTTGTCATCTGTTTTACTGTTCTGAAAGTCTAATCATAAAACATTATGCTGTGCTATTGTGGAATGTTTTTTGGCTTCTTCATTAATCAGTAGTGATTTAACCCAAGCCATACAGCATCATGACAAGTGAAAGCCAGATTGGGTATGTCCAATAGATAGAAGTCCCTCCCCCTCCTCCCTACCTGCCCCTCGTCTCCCTCCAGCCCCTCTCTCTTCTCCCTCACCGCTACTGCTCTGCTGTTCTCCAGAATCAGCAGTCTGCAAGCGCTGCTCAGTACGGGGCTGAGATGAAACTCGCTCCTTTGCTCCATCAAGACGCTGCTGCAGCTCCTCAGCAGTCACCTCCCCTGTGAAATGTATGGACATAGAGGATGTTATGTGCCATCAACAGCGGTGGGTCAAAAAGGAGTATCTCTACAACTTCATACACTAATTTATAGCCTAGAATACATGCGAAGCAAGGCTGCACTGGCAATCCCAATCAGTGCATTATCATAGCAAGATGTAATCCTCCTCACCAGGTGTGCCCAGCAGGTTGCTGTCTCTCATTAGTCTGTACTCCTCTTCACTCAATTCATTGATGAAGTGATAGTATGCCTCCTCCCGTCGAAGACGCTCTGCCTGCCTCCGCCGTTCGTCTCCCCCACCAGGAGGGTCCATCACCGTGAAAAGTGCTGGCAGACATGAGTGACAGTGTCAGTCAGGGGTGGAATGTCATCTGAAGCTACCACTACAGCTTTACATTTAGCATTCAAAAAATAAGAACTGAAGCCACACACTGAGCTTCTGCAGATCAAGAGGACAGGGTCATTTGTCAATAGAATATGTTGTACAATAACAAACTGCTAATGGCTATTTGATGGTCTTTTGGAAAGATGGATAACAAACGTATTGCACAGTTATGTAGTATCATGTACTTACTGGGTTGTATTTGATATTAGAGCAAAAATGCAATGCAAGTTAGAGTCGTTCTTAGCCTTACAGTGACTAATCTCTAACCAAGGACGACAGTTAAGACAACGCCATCCATTTTCTATCGAAAGACTCCACCAGCAAGAGACTGAGTATGGCTACAGTAATCTTGCTAAAGTTGCTAACGTTTAGCACGTAGACTGGTGCCGTACATTCGCCTTATTTAGCATGTGGACAAATGCTCGATTCATTCACTGCAAGGAACCAAGAGACATCCCACTAACAACGTAGTCTTCATGTGAGCTAATACTAGCCAAGTTATAACAGTAGCTACGGAAGGCCATGTAAAAGGCAGGGGAATAATGCAACAAAACTGGCGTAGTCATCCTGGTTAGCCACCAATCACCGGCCTAGTGTTAATGACGGACACGCCAAGCATCCAATCCCTGCCCTACAGAGGCGGGACACGGTATACTAAACTGAGGTCTCCTCCATGTAAACCCAGGGCAAAGAAGGAAAGACAAAGAATCTTGCCAGCATTATTGTAGAATTAGATAATCGAGATATTAATGCCTGTCAATGATTAAAGGCGTCTCCACCCTAACACAACAGACAGTGTTGTGGACCTTTCAAGGATGCGAAGTGTCATTTGGAATGCGCAACGCTTTAGTTGCTAAGTGAGCGCTAACGTTAGCGAACAGCAGCCCGTCGATACCAGTGTTAGCTGGGTTAGCTCACTCGCCAGCGAGCTGCAAGACAGAATAACTCCTTAGATATTAATATGACATACAGTTTTATCAAGCAGATACTGTACATGGAATTGAACACATACCTCTAGCATAGTTTTATAAGAGATGACAATTACATTAAACGCAATTTAGTACCTGACAAAGCAGCTGTAATATGGACGGTTAGCTCTCCTCTCCCTTCTCTCTCAAACCAAGATGGGACCAGTGGTGCTACATTACACCGTCCGTGAAAAAACAACCTCCCTGGCCACATTAGTTCCTAGGTAACACAACATCGGCAAAACATAGCTCAAGGTTTGTTGTTCAGAAATGCACATCAATAAAAATATGTAATTATTCATTCCATTTAGTGTAATTGTACTTTAAACATTTCAATGGGAAATATTTAAATTTTTACGTTCTGCAGTTTTAACATGATGCTGATACAGTATGGGGAAGACCACCTACAACAAATGTATCTTTATATAAATTCTTAATCAATTTAGACATTGTTAAAATACCTTTCTGAGTAAGTAAACAATTAAAAAGCACTGATTTCATTTTACACTTAAACATTTTAAATGCATGGCACTTAGCTTTCTTTTACATAAATAATAAAATTGAGCTCTTTACCATCCAGACTGATGAGCTCATGTCTGAAACTAAATCCTCAAACAGCCTTGCAAGTGATCTCCAACATGAAGTATTGAAAAGAAAAGAAAAGATTATAAGAAGTTGCCACACATTATATCGGGAAGTATTACAATATATGAGACACATCTGATGGCTGAGCAGTGTGAGGCTGCATTATACAGTTTATAGCCACCATATATAATAATAAAGTGTAGCCACTACCAAAAAGAAATTAAGACAAAATAATATGTAGTGAGTATTACTCCTTAAACGTTTACTCCTCAAACTTTATAAACATTCTTACTTTCTATTCAATTATCTTAGCCTATTTCCCTTTACTTTATTAAAATCAATTTATATTTCCATCCATATAATTATTGGATGGTAATTGTTGTTCCAGTGTTTTTATTTGCCCCATAAATCACTTTGAATTGCCTCTGTGCTTTAAAAGTGGAAATACATTTGTACTTTCTAGAGTATTTCTTATTAGTATCACGCATTTAGGAATAATGTGCTTATTCTCTTATACGGAGCAAAATATAAGCATCTCGCTTTAATTCAAAGCGACTGAATTGATATTATCTGTTATACTGGGGTGATAGACAAAATACATAGGCAAGATAATTCTATGTGGGCCGGCATTATAGCACTGAAGTATCCTACAATATCACAAAACAGATAAATGTTTGTAATGACCAAATAAACTTATTCAACAGCTCTAATGTGCGAGTGTGAATTTCCACGTGGTGTAGTCTGTCTACCCATTTTCTGAAGCTCTTTCTCTGCTGCAGGGCTGTCTTTACGACGTTTTGCGACAGTGCCGTTCGACAATACGCCGTCGTTACCGAGTGAAGTGCGTCTCTTTGGAGCAGATACCGGGTGAGAGAAACGCAGCAACAAGAGAAAGGAATATATTTCGGGCTCTTTTCCTACCTGGAGTATCTCCGAGCACCGCACATCTCCTCCGGTACATTATATTTGACCCGAAAACTCGATGTGGAAGCTGGGCTGAAGGAAGAAAGGGCCACGCTGGGGAAGGCAACTAGCTGAATTAACCAAACCGAGCTCGTTGGAGTAGCCTAGTTGCCTCCCAAGCGACGCTTTAAAAAAGGAAGGAGCGGATACATTTAGCCCAAACAGTGGTGAAAATGGACTATGATTTTAAAGTCAAGCTGACCGGCGAAAGAGAGCGTGTCGAGGACCTGTTTGAGTACGAAGGATGCAAAGTGGGACGAGGCACCTACGGTCATGTATACAAAGCGAAGAGAAAAGATGGGTGAGTTGATGACCAACAAGGCCTCTAGCCAGTGAACCCTGCGCCAGCCCCCTCCCTCTCCCAAATAAATTTTAATTACTTCTTATTTTTTTCCTCTTCAAGGCCACTGGCAGAGGAGGCATGTTGTTAGAGATTTATGTAGAGAAATAACAATGTGAGGGAGAGTGTGTTGAAATTGCCTGCACTGTCAGGATGCTGATGAGACTTTGTGTCGTGTATAAAAGCACTGACATGTCATTTATCATTGGGATTGTGGCTCCCCTTTCTTGTAAATGGGGTGCATATGTTGTTAAAGCTGTGTTAGAACATTTCCGAGTCATCTATTGTGTTCTGTGTTGTTGCTTCACGGGGTGCATTATTTTATTTAGCAAAACTTAGAACAATTGTAGGTGATGTGGTGAATGTAGGATACAGCAGGTGCATGTGCCAGCACTTGTTGATGGTCCTAGTGGTCCCTTTTTTTTAGGCGAGTGGTGCTACTTTTACATGAATGTTTAAAAAGTAATAAATTGTAGAGGAGCCTGGTATATGAGAGAATATTTAGTGCTGGATGTTTTTGTCATTGTGTAAAAGCTAACAAAGCAAAGTTATTGTGATTTTTAAACTAAGATAGTGTTTAGTTGTATATGTAAAAATACAACATGCCTTCATTGTTGGTTATGTTGCTTTCATGCTAATTGTTATGTAACCTTCATTTCCTTTTTTTAAAGTATTCTTTGGGTATTGTTTGTCTTTATGAGAGTGTCAACAGTTGAGATGGAGAATGAGATACAGTGAAGCTCCCCATTTGGCTGCAAACGGTGGACGCTGTCAGTGCCTCAAACCCTTAGACCACCAGAGTGCCACCCACCTTCATTTCTAAACCTTTTATTTATTTCTCCCTTTCCTGCTGTTTCTTATGCAATCCGTGTAACAGCCGTAACTGTGTCTGGACCCGAGCTGGGGAGAGCTGAAGGCAGCTTCAGCTACCAGGCCCGTATTAGGCCCATTATCACAGCCCGGACGTACTGGCAGCCGGAACCACAGAAAAGAGCCCCAAAGTGTTTAAAGATGTTTGTGTTCACTTTAGGAGGCTGCTGTTTATGAGACTCTGTGAGCTCATTTGTGCTGCAGCAGTTGGACGAGGCCTGGGGAGGCACAAAGCATGGGTTTATGAGATGATTTAGGCCAGGGGGAGGGAGGGGTTGTAACCGATTCATTCAAGTGAGAGCCAGTCCCAATGCTCTGTTTGTCCCTCACCAGCTGCCAGACAGGGCCTATTGTTTTGAGCCTCAGAGGTGAGCTTGATTACACAAATCTGGAGGTAATGCAACTCGGCCTCTTCTCAGAGTCCCTGTGCCAGCTGCCAAGTGCCCCCCTTTATGTTTCTGTGCAGACTGCTCTCTGGAGGCCTGCAGTCTGGTCTGGTGTTGATGTTGCTCTGCCTCTCTCTGTGTTTTGTAGGAAGGATGATAAGGACTACGCCCTCAAGCAGATTGAAGGCACTGGCATCTCCATGTCAGCCTGCAGAGAGATTGCAGTAAGAACTGCTTGGCTTACTCTGTCCTTTTTGTTTGGTATCTGTTAAACACCTTCATTCCATTCCTAGGTGGTTTATGTAATGTCTGAATCACCTTCCTTCACAAAGTAGCTTTTGTTTTGTCAGCAACAGACATAAAATACAAAAGCTAGAAAGAATCGAAGAACACTACATCATTAGATATTAGACATGAATGTAATACATATAGACGTAGACAAAATATCATGAACATAAACATCTCATTGCCACTTATTGTGTATAGTCTTCACTGTGGTACATTCTTCTTTTTGCAGAGTACATACATGCAGAAACTAGTAATCAGCTGTTATCATTCATGATTTCTGCCATGAGAGTGTGTGGTCAGTTCTCTGAATGGGTTTGTATATTGCAGCTGCTGCGAGAGCTGAAGCATCCCAATGTCATCTCGCTGCAGAAGGTTTTCCTGTCACATGCAGACCGTAAAGTATGGCTGCTCTTTGACTACGCCGAACATGATCTCTGGGTAAAATGCATCACACACACACACAACACACACACACACACACACACACACACACACACACACACACACTCACTCACTCACTCACTCACTCACTCACTCACTCACTCACTCACTCACTCACTCACTCACTCACTCACTCACTCACTGAAGCTGCTTGACATGACTTATATACATACTGCTCCCTTGGCATCTGAATATGCCAATATGAGTGGGATTGCATGTTTTGCATGTATGCATTTTTCTTTACTATTCATTTTTAGACCACACATACATACATTCCTACCCAGATTCCTATGCACACAAAGTACTCTTAGTTTACACTCTTAGTTTAGAATTAGGTCATAATATTTATGCCCTCTGTGTTTAAAAAAAAAGGGAAATGCTCATCTATGTGCAAAAAACAGCAGCCACAACAGAAACTCATCCTGCTGATGCATATACAGTACCCTCACATTTACCATCAACCAGTTATAAGGAAGTACACTTAAAATGTTGTTAATTATGTGCTTCTAAGTCTTATTGGAGCACACACATACACCCAAAAGTCTTCATAATTTGGTAGTCAAACCCCTGATGCTTCACAGTTGGCAGTTACAACTGGCAGGGTATTAGAACTGAATTAAAATGCCATTTTCTGCCACAGAACTGCAGCACTCACATTCCCCTCGTAAGGATGTGGGAACACATGCCACAAAAATCAGCCTTACTCATCTTGCCTGTAGCATAAACTTACATTTTTGACCATACAGATGTAGAAAAGGACACAAAATGATGCATTTCACTTCTCATGTGCGCATACGCCACAATTATTATTATCTTGTCTTTCCATAGCACATTATAAAGTTCCACAGAGCGTCTAAGGCCAACAAGAAGCCACTTCAGCTGCCTAGAGGAATGGTCAAGTCTCTGCTCTACCAGATCCTGGATGGCATCCATTACCTCCACGCCAATTGGGTCCTCCACAGAGACCTTGTAAGAGGATTGGGGAGGGCAGAGGGAAAAGGAGGGGGAGGAGAGGAGGGGGAGAGGGAAACTATTTAGGTAGAGAGGAAAACAAGGCAACAGTTGATTAAAGACTGGATTTTTATTGGGAAGAGAATCAGTTGGAGGCCATGGGAGTTGTGTCATTCTGTGTGTGTCTAGTCATGGTTCATAACCACATGTTTTAAATGTTTTTGCAAATATTTGGTTTAAGTCAAGATTAGCAGGCAGCTAATTATTTGTGCACTTGTTACACAATATTCTATGTTCTAGTTGCTTTAGTGAGTGATTTTTTACAATAAATAAGTTTACAATTTTTTTTGTTATTTACATTTAAAGGAACTTTACAGGCTTTGTTTCTAGTATTGCAATTGGTTTCTTTAAAATAACAGTTTAAGATACTGTCAATGCTGTAAAAATAGTCTCAGTAATGTATGTATTTCTAACCGCTACATTATGGCAAAACCAAAATATTTTCCATTTGCATTACTGACTGACAGTGGTGAGATGGAAATGGTAGACCACCTCTCCTGTGGGATGCAGTTGGTATGTGGTGTCCTCTAGAGGGCAGCAACATAGAGTTTTGATTACACACCACATCCTGGACTGTAGCTCAACAACTAAACCAAACAAAGCTGATTTAACCTCAACAGATTTGCTGTGATTTAAGAAAAAAAAAAATTGGATTGTAGATGGTTTTTCAAACTTGTGCATGTCTCCTTGTCTCCTCTAGAAACCAGCTAACATTCTAGTGATGGGGGAAGGGCCGGAGAGGGGTAGAGTAAAGATTGGTATGTATAATGTTGTCTTTTTTAAATGTTATTTATTGTTGAAGTTTGTTATTTTTACTGACTAACATGTCTATTCTTCAGCGGACATGGGGTTTGCCCGTCTCTTCAATTCACCGCTGAAGCCTTTAGCCGATCTCGACCCTGTTGTGGTCACCTTCTGGTACAGAGCACCTGAACTACTGCTGGGGGCTCGGCACTACACCAAAGCCATCGGTGAGAACTGCGCAGCACAGTCTGTCTGTGGAGCTGCCCATGTGTTAACATGTGCGGCCAGTTCTAATGCCTCCGCTGACAGCTTAAGTTGATGTGTGCTCTTCTTTCAGACATCTGGGCGATTGGCTGCATCTTTGCAGAGCTGCTGACGTCTGAGCCCATTTTCCACTGTCGCCAGGAGGACATCAAGACCAGTAACCCTTACCACCACGACCAACTGGACCGCATCTTTAACGTCATGGGCTTCCCTGCTGGTGAGGCTCCACTGCTGCCAGACATTGGAGCAAAATATTCAGAAAAAAAAATAATTCGCTCCAGTTTAAATATTTACTACTTTAATATAATATACTGATTTATTAATGATTTACTTAACCTCACTCAAACAAGAATGTATTACCTAATTTAATAAGGGAAATTACTACTTCTGATTTTCCTAACAATGTATGTACATTAATGGTGCTACAGTGTTCCCTTTTTAGTGGAAAGTGCTGTGGGAAGAATAAGCAATTTTTGTTCCTAAGAGAGGCAGATTATTTCCTTGGTCTTTTCTTGTTCCTTCTCTTTAGGCAGTAATATGATCTGTGGGATCTGAAAATCCATCCGCTGGCGCAATAGATTAAGCCAAGTCACAAACACAGAAACTTTTACTTGTAGGGCTACATTTGGGTCTATATTTTCCACTTCACTTAAGCTGCTTCTGATCCTTTTTTTCCTTCTACATCTTTGCTGCTCTACTTGTTTGATTCAACAGTCTATTTGATGAATTTTGTTCTGATTCTGCAGGAAATCAAGCCTTATTGGCCGGGTGCAAAATCTAATTTTGAATTGGGGCAAATTTTACAATCCCAAATTAAAACAAAAGCTCAATGTGCTGTCGTTGTAACAAGGGGTTGTTGTGGGGAATTCGTGAGCATTTGTGCTCAAAAAGATTGTAATCCAGACTGTACAACCTAAATAATCTGTTCTTGAAGGGAGGGAGGGTGTGACATGGTGTAATCCTGACTTTCCCTCATTTGACAGATAAAGACTGGGAGGACATCAAAAAGATGCCAGAACACTCCACGCTGATGAAAGACTTTAGAAGGAACACGTGAGTCTGCAGAGCACCACTGTCCCAGTTTTCTTCAAATTTGAAACAAAAGTCAGAGCAAAGCAAAGTGCTCCATATTCTTACATAGTTCTTATAACTACGTTCTTATATGGGAAATTGAACTGAAGTCATCATATTGATGTTATTTGCTCCTTCTCTATCACAGATATACAAACTGCAGCCTTATAAAGTACATGGAAAAACATAAAGTCAAACCAGACAGCAAAGCATTCCACTTGGTGAGTTAAAATACCTCGGTAATAGATAGTTATATAATTATATAATAGCTGTTACATGTACTTTGCATAACAAATGGATATTATACTATTATGATGGCAAATCCATAACAACTATGCAGCTATAGTTTGGTTCTCCATAACAAATGAAGTGTACGTTGTGATAAATTCAGTTCTATTAATGGTAATAATAACATTGTGTGCAATTCATTAAAGCTGCAGAAGCTGTTGACAATGGACCCCATCCGTAGAATCACATCTGAACAGGCCATGCAGGACCCTTACTTTTTGGAGGAGCCCCTTCCCACATCTGAGTGAGTTACAGCACACAGAAACCCATACATACACTCTGTATCCAGTTTGTCTATCTTGTGCTGCTCCTTAGCTTGAGTCTCATGACCTTGGGACATCTACCGCATTGAATAGGTCCCTTAGCCAATTAGGTCTGAGTCATGGGAATAAATGTTTGAACTTGACAAGCCTCTTTGCCTTTTTTCTCCAGTGTGTTTGCAGGCTGCCAGATTCCCTATCCCAAGAGAGAGTTCCTGACAGAGGAGGAGCCAGAGGACAAGGCAGACAAAGTAAGAAATCCATGTGCCACATGTAATTTCTAAATAAAGTCATACAGGGAGCTTATTTTATGATTATATGAAGAAGGCTACTGGGAAACATCACAAAGAGGTAGTAAATACACAGTAGGGCTGATAAAAGTGTGGTTGCTGAGCTGACAATGTGAAATAATTAAATCATTAAAAATGTTTTGGCTTGTAGAAAAACCAGCAGCAGCAACAGGGAAACAACCACACGAATGGGGCAGGGCACACTGGCAACCCTGACAACAGCCACGCCCAGGGCCCGCCTCTGAAGAAAGTGCGAGTTGTCCCGCCCACCACTACCTCAGGTGGCCTCATTATGACCTCAGACTACCAGGTGGGTCACTCTCATATTACCGTGATTTCTGTGCATTTATTCACATATCACAGTCAGAAAGCAGGAGATATGTAAACTGCAACTTATGTTAAAAAAAAAAAGCTGACATGTGACTAATGTATACCGCGGTAGAATTGCCTTGATGTATTGTTTTTCTGTAGATAATGTGTTTAAGGCGAGAGCTATTCCTTGTGATCAGGCAGCTGACATCCACTGTAATGGTACACTGCATGATGTTTGCCCTTCTGTATGCATTCAAGCCAGTAACTGGATCAAATTCACTCCATGATTAATTTTTTTGCAACATTATATATATATTTGAATAAAATTTTCTCGACTGATGGGTGAAAATATAGCTCCTGTCTTTCTCTCTGTGTCAACTTGTCATGACTATCACAACCTCAAAGAAGAGGTCACTAACATTAAAAAGGGAGTTTTTTGTAGCACCTAAGACATCAATAGGATTTAATGAATATCTTCTTGTTCTCTTTGTCCCCACAGCGCTCCAATCCACATGCTGCCTACCAGAACCCTGGACCAAGCACATCACTGCCCCAAAGCAGCATGGGATATTCCACTACCTCCCAACAACCACCCCAGTACTCCCACCAGACCCACCGCTACTGAAACATCCCTCCCACACATACATACAAACATATATGATACATACACAGCCCTCACCGTGCCCACCTGAACGAATGTACTGAGGGATGTGGGGGTGTCCAAGGCAACAAACCCCACCCGACCCCGCCCCACAGAGGACACTTCTTCTCTGCAGCAGACATAGGCCAGAATGACAACAATCTTCACTTCGTCAAGATAACACACCATAACCCCAGTATTAGAAATACCGCTATAGAGCAAAACCTGACGGGTGAAACACAAGGCGGGAGGATGAGGAGAAAGGATGCTATGGTTGGATCCTACCTGTCTCTGTTAGTCAGATGTAATCAAACCAGCCAAGAGAAGATGGTTTGGTTTAGGGGGACACATGTTAATCTGTTGTCATCTCCTCCCTTCTTCTTCTTCACCTGTCTCCACACACACCTCCACCTACGCCCTACCCCAGCCAGTTACCCTTTTCCTGTTGAAACTCGGATGAGACTGAAAGCTGCTATGTGACTGCCAGCGTTGACAGATTCCCTGTCCGTCTGTCCTCCTGTCTGTCTGTCCTCCTGTCTGTCTGTCTATCTGTTTATTTTGTGTGTGTGGCCCTGTGAGGGCCTCAGCTGAGGACTGAACTGAGCTGCTGTGAAGCATGCTGGGAGGATGTGGAGCCCCCACAGCTGTGGCGTTGAGGGTTTTTGTTCAGAAAGGACAAAAAAAGATGACAAAAAAGATTTTAGTAGTTTATAATTTAATCAGTTTTCATGGTTTTGTTTTCATGGCAAGAGTGGCAAAGCAGCTGGTGCTGGTTGAGCGATCAGCTGCTGTATGCTGTGGGCAAGCCTTACAACATGATGACAAAACCAACCAATCGCATGGAGGATGGCAGATGGAACATGCATTGTACTGTATTGTATTGAAATATTTTACATGAAGCAAGTATCCTGACAATAAAAGTGGAAACATTGACATTGTTGATATTTTGGGTGTGCATATCTATAAGGAGCAGATGTATGATGCTAATTTAAGTAAGTGTTCACATTTTGTGCCTCTTTTTTTTTTTTTTGCCCATTTTTCTTTGTGGTAACTCAGCTAGAGCTGATAATTGTCAAGAGTTCAGACAAATCAAATTGTCTAACAAGAAGTGGGTATAAAATTTCCTGTTTATATTTCCTATTTACATTAGAATCATTAACAGAAAAGCATGAACTGATTATTGATTACGAACAAGTAACTGTCAGTTTCAATTACAAGCATTCTATCAATTCATCTCTGACTGGGAACAAAAAGTCATACATTTGCTGCAAAGTATGCTTACACTGTATTTCTTTGACTAAACTTCCCCCACTTTTTCATGTTAATACATACATGTGTGCTTTGGTATTCATGTGTCAATCAATTATATATGTATAACTGACAACTGTATAACACATGCAGGCCTTGTCTTCCCTCTTGTCCAGGAATAGAACTGCATTTTCAATTATGAAACTCCCTTTCCATTTCTAATGGACTAAACCTTGTCTGGAGTCCAGAGATTATTTTCTCCTCCCTTTCCCTCTGCTTTGATGACAGTTATCTCCCTCTTACTGCTTTTGTCTACAAACACAACTGGGAAAGTAAAGCACTGATCTATGTATAGCAGATCATTGAACCTCTTCCTGCAGGATGCTGGCCCAGCTATTTCAGTCTGTTATACAATACTATCCCAGCTCATGCTCAGCATCACTGCCTTAAACATGTTACAAACCCTCTAAGAACCTATCTAGCTCGCAACTTTCTGCTAGTAATCGTTATTTAAATAGGTCTTCGAGTCTACAAATTCCCCACAGGCCTCAAAATTAATATAAACCCCTTATTATTACAAGGTATGGGACCCAGCTGCATAAAAAAAAAACCCCTCTAAGCTCTTCAGCAACGCCCAATCGTAGCCCCGCCCCCTCCATTTGTAGCAGCGCTTTCAAGCACGGGAGTCTCCCTGTCACTCATTTATTTCGAGAAACGGTATTGGTTAATGTGAACGCCCATCATGTGTTAAATCCCCTGCTTTGAGATGTGATTGGGGAATGTGGCCGGTGGGCGTTTCCCCGTCCTCAAAGGATTTTTCCCCGGAGTGGCCAGACGGGCTGGGGGACACAGGATGGCAGAGCTAATAGGAGTACCTAACGGGACATGCGGACGAGCTGATTTCTTCTAATTTTTCAAGTGCTGGTGAGGGCCTTATGATACTTTTTACAATAACTATCAACACCCTTTATCATTATAATGAATTTCGTGTGGTTATTTATGTTTACTGTAGTCCCATTTGTCCAAACTAAGAAGTCGACCACTACCACTGGACATAAGCTAGCTAACCAAGTGGTCAGTTGGAGCGGACCCCCAGTTGAGGATAATAAACGCACAGTCAATATTTTTCCCTTCTGCTGGGTGACTTTAAAGCTTTTTTAAATCACATTATTGATGTTGGTTGTATACCGGCGTGTTAATCAGCTGTTGGACACCTAGTCAGATATCGGTTGGTTAAATTTAAGATTAAAACTGGCGGAAATCCACGGAAAACCGAGGTAGATGAACAGATGTGGGTCAATCCATCAGTAACGGGAAGCGACGGTGCGGAACAGTGATTGATCGCGGTTGTCATTAGTTCACGCCTGTGTGTATGTGTATGTGTGTGTGTTTCTGTAAATGTGCGTCTATCATCTGTGGGGAAGAGAGAAAGGGAGTGTGTGTGTGGATAAATGGGGAATTTTAAGGCATGAAACGTCAAAGTAGTACATGGTATGAACTTAATGGTGACATTCATGTGATAACATTAAAACACTCAACCAGAAATCCAAATAAAGTGTTTAATATTGACGTCAGTTAAATTAGTAATAGATAGTGATAGTATAATGACAGCTTACCCTATATTCAAAGCAAAGATATTACCTCTATCTAGGGCTGCAGCTATTCTCTATGAATGAATAAATCTACCACATTTTAGACTAATTGGTTACCGATTAACCATAACTATAAAATACAATGAACTCAAAGTTTTGAACGCTTACAATTACAATTGCTTACCTAATCTGAAAAACAACCAGAAAAAGAAAAAGCAATACATTTGTGACAGTAAAATGCTGTTTTTATTGCTTGATTGATTAACTATTAATGTGGAATCCATTAATTGATGAACTACTTGATGAATCATCTTTTAATCCTATTGTATTGCCATCATGACATTATGGGGATTATGACACGTTTAGGTCACGTCTGCATTAAAAAGTCAGGTATTTGAATAAGAATAATCCTGCAGATTTATTAGACACATATTAGGGTTGGGTAAAGACACTGAATATTTTTAGATATCAATATATTGTATGTCACAATATGGCAAATTAATCAAAAATCACATATTAAGTAATTAAATTGATGTTCAGAGTAACTAACCAAACTCTTAGTTTCTAATCACAGTTTACTCTGAATCATTCATTTGAACAACTAAGGTGTATAATGATAGGATTATAAGATTATATCACATATTATGTTATTTGGTGAAAGTCAGCAAACTGTTATATTTTATCATCACACTGCCTTAATAGATTGTCTGTCTTTTTGGATATAGAAAAGAAGGTAAAACTTATAGCCAAGCTCCCTGGCTTCCCTGTATCTTTTAGGATTCACTATTCAGTAGCCACTTTTACCCAGAGTGCATCACAGGCACTCACCATGGCTGCCCCTGAGTAATAATGGAACAAGGAGACGTTTCTGGACAGGCGCAATGTCACAACTGAAATTTTTTTACATCATATTTAGGGCAGCGTGACCTGACGTAATCCAAGCTGCATTATTCATAACATCAGAACAAGCAAAACAGCCTGCAACACAAGAAGCTGTACTCGGCTCATAAATTGATAATGACTCCCCTTTCGGATCTTAATGGAGTTCTCACATCTGTAGTAAAGGCCTCTTCTATCTCTGTTTTTCTGTGAAGCGATGTGGGCATCTTGCTGGAGTCACAGCGGAAGTGAGTTTTACTCTGAACGCAGCCTGACAGTCACCCCTCTGAGGATCAAAGACATTTTTGCTGCAGATGGGACTGTTAAAATGCTGCTAATGGGACATTTGAGAGGCTACCTGGTGTGTTTGTGTGTGTTTGTGCATGTTTATTTACTTGAATGCCTGCATGTGCATGTTGGGTTGTAATAATTTATCCAAGCACATGACAAAAAAAGAAGAATGAGGGCATGAGAGTGAGCGTCTATGTTTATAAGCATAATGTGTTCTTCTCTGGTGCTGTGGGTGAGATGTTCGATCTTTACTTTCCCTTTCTTGGCCCGGCCTTTCTCCCTGACTGAGTGGTGGATGAGGGAGGAGCGCTCACTTGCTACGCTTTCATTGCAAGAGTACAGGGGGCCTTAAAGAAGGTCGAGGAGGAGGAGGAGGAGGAGGAGGGGGAGGATGCATGGGAGAGCTAGTGCTGTTGCCGTGTGAACGGAGCTCTATTGTCCCGGGAACCTTTCAGTGGCTTCCCCGAGGTCCCTATTTCTACCCTTCCCCCCACCCAATACACTCTTTCCCCCTTACACACACAAACACATAAACACATGAACACACACACACTTTGTCCACCTCTTAATGTCACACACAACCCATTCTCACTTTCCCTCACACTGTATCTCATTCACTGTCTCTTTTCTGTCACACACTCTCTATCCCACTTGGTGTCTCTCTCATGCACCCTCCTTCGCCTCTACTCTCCCCTCATTTCTCACAAGCAGACAAGGCCCCCGTCCCTCCTCCCGCTCGCCCCCAGCCGCTCATTATTTCGCCTCATTGATGTGATTGTCATGCCAGCCAGACAGTAAAAGCAAAAACATGCAATCTTCTCATTTGCATCTCCTCCTTCCTATGCAACGAGAAGCACATGTTTCCAAAATGTTTATGCAGACCGTTAAACATAAGCAGCTCTTTTGCACCAAACCAGATCCTAGTGGCTGTATTCAGGGTCCTTTGTGGCAGCACAAGATGGTGTAATTTTACCCTTTTGTTTTCTCTCATTGGTGTGAGGCTGTTGAAGTTTGCAGGGGGTCGCTAGCTCAGAAAATAGGGCCAGATGAGGACTCTGCTGGTGGGAATTGGCCCCAGTGAACAGAAGTGTCTCATTTCTGTTGTGGACAGCTGTAATGACATGATCTGTAATTACAGTAGTTTCCTGCAGAGACACTGATAGCACATCACTGATACTTTCTTCCTTGGTTATTTATTGTATTGGAGATGTAACCTCACCTTCTTATTAAGGCTTTTATGAGATTAAGAATAAATGATGAATATTCAAGACAATTGCAAGGCCTATATTTTGTAGTTGTGATGGGTTAACAAGGATTTTAAAACCTATTTTCTAAATGTCTTGTGCTCATTAATAAATATCTGCAAAGCCCAAGCAATATGAGTTTTATTTCTAGTACCTGACAACTATTATTAGCTTTCTGTCAGACTGCCAGAGCTCCTGTGTCTTTCCATCCTGCTTTTCTCTGAAGTGTTTTTTTGTTTTTTTTGGCATGGCTACACAGTAGAAGCTCTGGAACTGTATTTAAGCATAAAATCATTTGATTGGCGAGTCTGAAAATTGCATATGATAGTTTTTATTGGAAAAGGGTGTATGCATGTTTCCATCTGTCTTTCCGTTTGTCCTCCTGGTTGCTTCTTGAGGCATAGCTGTATTGTTCTGGCCAAGTGTTTGGACAGGAAGAAGAGATGTTACACAGGGAGGACCAGGAAACAGGAGCCAGACTGAGCCCGCAAAAACAGGAAGCAGGAAGAAGAGCCGATAAGATGGCTGCTTCAATGAACCCTGAGATATCTCCTGCTTTGAGGTCCAGAGTGTCTGATGAAAGCCAATCAGGGTTTAATTTTAGACAGTGATGTTCAGACAGGGAAGTTTGTGGGTGTGGGCAAGTCTGTAAACTCTGTGTATCCTCTGGAGAAAGTGATGAAGCAGGTATTTATCAGTTGAGATATTTCAGGTCTTTGTTCTTGTTTTTATCAAAATTCCCATGTTTTTGGTGCTGGCCATATCCATGAATCTCTGTTTGTGTCAGGATTCCAGCTGGGCTTGTGACAAACCGGCCTGGGATTAGCTGGCACGCTGTATTTTCCTATCTCTAATGCTTTAATCTCTCTGCTGGTCACCACAAGTCTTCTGGCTTTAGGACACTGTTGGTCCTCACTGTCAGCTCTCTGTCTACAGGCTCACTCAAGCTTTATTTGTTTTTAATATACAGACGGTGGACGGAATAATAGGAACACCTTACAATAAAATACAATCCAATCCACTATAGCAACACTACTACAAACTATGCCCTCAATAATTATGTTCTTAAAAGTGAACTTATAAAGAGGACATCCCCTGAAATAGGGAAGTAATATTAATACAGGGTTAATGTATTTTATTATAACTGTGACTTCATGTTCATTGTCTTTCACTTCAGTCTGAAATGGAGCTGACCAATACTGCCAAAATCAAGTATTGCATAAATTTTCAATCAGTGCCTTGGAATTGGGTATGTAACTATAATTCAAGTATAGTTCTGTGCTTTTATAAAATGTTTAATATAAATCAGGGACTGGTGACTATGAATGACTGTGATGAGGTAAACAACTTCATCCTTTATTTCAGTCAGCCAGAATGATCATAATTTAAGAACATTTGATCATATAGCTGGATGTATGATTTAAAGTCACAGATAAGATGGCATTATAACTAGAGCTGAAACTAGCAGTCAACTAATCATTACCAGAAATATGATAAGTGACTATTTCATCAATCAGCTAAATAATTTTCTAAGCAAAAATGGTGAAAAATCAGTGGTTCCAGCAGCAAATTAATATTTGATAGAAAATTGAATGTATATGATTTTGAGACTGTTGGGCAGACAAATTAAGCAATATATGTCAAACTGTGATCTTGGAAATTTTTATGGTATTTTTGTAGTTTTTTAACATTTTACAGATCAAACAAAATGATCAGCATATTAATTGATAATAAAAAAAGTATTAGTTGTTGCCTTGCCTCTGGTTCTGTGTCTTGCTCCTTGGACACTTCAGCAGAGCAAATGCTTGTCAACACCTGGTTCCTCCCATGTCTAAAACAATGTATGCTTATCCCTATTTCCCTATTTTCTCACTGCAGTTTGTGTCGGTGTGAAGCCTCGCCATGCCGCTGGTGAAGAGGAACATCGAGCCCCGCCACCTCTGCCGAGGGGAGCTGCCCGAGGGCATCGGCAGCGAGCTGGAGTGTGTGATGAACAACACGCTCTCTGCCATCATCCGTCAGCTCAGCAGCCTAAGTGAGACTCACACACACTCAAGACATGCACATACACACACACACACACACACACATAAAACACATGATGTGGCCTTTGCATGAAGAAGCTGCTAACAGCCTCACATATAGGACAAAAAACACAAATAGAGGTTTTTGTGTCATATTAAAAACAGAAACACCAACCTCCTCAGGCTATAACCCTACTAAGTATGACGATTGTCTACATTGTGTGTAGCCTCTTTGTAACAGGACAAGATCACATGCTTTCATCATTAATCCTGAAGCTGTGATTGATTTGGGCGTTGTCATGGTTACAGGGCCTGGGGTTACAGCGGCCTCGCACTGGAACATGGAGGGATGAAATGTAATCCTTTTAGATAGCTCTGCAGAAACGAACTTATCAGGACAGCTGTGTGCATCTGACAGTGCAGATATACTCCATGTGTGTTAGTGTGTGTTTGTTCATGTCAGTGTGTTTTTGTATGTATGACTGCATGTGTTTTTATTATACTGTTATACTGTTTTATATCGCATGTTATGTTCACCGTAAACGTATTAGACATCCATCTTCCATGCCAGTGCTCTTGTTTCATAACCCATCAACAATTTGCGATGTGTTGTCATGTGACGGTTATCCTTCAACCACGTATCCTCAGTTGCACCCATTTTCTGTGTCTCACACTAACTGTGTCGAGAGTTCATTCTGTGCTCTAACAGCATAAATTCAAACCAGTCCTTGATGCTGTTAACCCTCTTCTGTTTGGCCCAGTTATATTCAGTCGCTGTCAGTCTCTTATTGTGTCAAGTTCCTGCGTTGGGAGTGGGCCTTTCAAAAGCAGCTGTGTGGGTTAAAAATAAATACTCGCACAGGCCTGTTGGGGTATATCTACAGACAACATGCATTGTGCATGTCTTCGTGCAGATGTATGTTTGTAAGTGAGCCATAGGAATCCTCAAGAGGAGGTCAGAGTTGATGGGGCTCAGCATGCCGGATCTCTGATTCTTCCTTCCTCTAAATATTTTTCTTGCAGCCCATCCTGTCAGCAGGAGGGACAGATATAGTCCTTAGTGTGTGTTTGTGTGTGTTAGCCATACCACTTTCTACACACAGTGTTCTATACTTAAACAATGTTACTAGACACATGCTGAAATTACTCTGGCTGATTTTTAACCTGTGTTCTTCCAGGGGAAGAATTTTTTTATTCTTTTCATCCCAGCATCTAGATCTGGTAGTAAAAGGCCTTCTGCTCTTACGTGGTGTTGGCTAAAACTCCCGGAGCCTGGAACTTATAGCTCCAATAGCCATTGGCTAACAGCCATTTAACACTTACAACTTTTACTGTGGGTTACTTCCTCCTTCAGCCCAGTCTTAATTTTACCAAACAATGTTCCACAACAGATTTATCGCTACTTTTTAGGGTTAAGAATGCAAGTGTGCATGAGGGTGAGAACAAAACAACAAAATGTTTGTTACAAAAGGGGCTGTGGGCCATCCTGAAGACGATGGCACCATTCATGTGTGAATCTTTTACCAGGAGTGTACCGGCAACGAGTAGAGTTTTTTTTTTTTGTTGTTGTTGCCTGAACATTGTCGGCACCAGCATGAGCTTTAGCGTGCGTACAGGACCCAGGTGGGAATCATTTTGCTTGATTTGAAATCTAAACAAACACTTTTGGTTTTGCATTGATTTGAGACTTGACTTAACTTGAGACAACACCCCGCTGCTGGGCAACTTCTGAATCTTTGAATCTCGGCAGGCAGCGATAGCGTGTCTATTGACGTTAAGTTCACAATGACTGGTGTGTCACCTCTCAGGTCTTTCAGGCCGTATGTGTAAACAGATGGAGGAAAGCCATGGGTTAATGAATATGGATATAGTTAAGATCGAGGGGTGTAGGATTTAGCGATGTTCAGCTTCTTCTCACCAAACAGCTACACTAGAGTTTAATGTCACATCAGCAGCAGCCGTTGAGGTGGAGGATAGTATACTATTTACTTTCCCTGGCAAAACTTTTGCAGATAGTTTAGGGCTACACACAAACATGCACATAATAGGATTTGGATAGAATGTAGTCAGTTCATAACAAATCGCTCATGAGGAATGTTGCTAAATGGAGAGACACCATTTCCTGCACAGACTCTTAAGACTCTAGTTTCACATTGTGTCACATTACGAGTATATTGATTGATCGTCTTCAGTCTCTGTGGGGATTTACTTGGCCCCAGATAATGATTACAAGTCTGCTTCTTTCTCTCAAATTTCCTGTCTCTTTCTGTGTTTTTTCCTGTGTCGTTCTTTTGTCTTTCCAGGTAAACATGCGGAGGACATATTTGGCGAGTTGTTTAACGAGGCTAACACCTTCTACCTGCGTGCCAACTCTCTCCAGGACCGCATTGACCGGCTGGCTGTTAAGGTCACACAGCTGGACTCCACCGTGGAGGAAGGTGGGTCAGAGGTTAGAGGTCTGAGGGCAAAGGCAGAGCAAGTCATTACTCATCGCTGAAGTGCTGTCAGTCTTATGTGTTCTCTGCTTTTGTATGAAGTTGCCCAGTTGCACATCCTGCACTCTGCTATGTGGGGAGGTTATTTTTGATACCTACCAACGTTACGTTTTTTTTTTCCGTTGTTTGTTTTTTTTCTTTCTTTCTTTCATTCATTCGTTCCTTTTTCCTATAGACAACTCATTCATTTGTTTTCTCTTCCTGTTTTTGTGCTCTCAGTTTCCCTGCAAGACATCAACATGAGGAAAGCCTTCAAGAGCTCTACCATTCAGGACCAGCAGGTGGTGTCCAAGAGCAGCGTGCCCAATCCTGTCAGAGAAATGTACAACCTGAGTGACAAGCCTCCACCACTCAGCATCCTCTCATCATACAGGTCGGTGTTGTTGGCGCATAGACACTCAGATTTGAAGCATGCTCTTACTGCATAATCATTGTGACATTTTTTTTTTTAAATGTATGAGGAATCACTTTTTAGACAAGAGCTTCTTTTACATTTTCCCCCACACCTGTGAATGCTGATCAGTCAGTGCTGCGGGTTGTAAAAGTATGTCATTCCCATTTTCTGATGATTATCTGGATCCAGGTCACATCAGTTTAATACATTTTATCATTGAGCAATTTTGTTATTTACTGCTAATACAGAAAAAATGCGATATGATAATGAACAATTCTGATCTATATTGTCTCTACTGGTTTTTCATCATGCTTTGATACTTTAGCTGCTGTGACTGTGAAACATTTATTAGATTAAACTCTATGTGGCAGTAAAAGGTCTTAAAGTCTTAAATTTAACATGGTGAAACATGCAGAAATTCAGTTTAAAAGTTCTTGATTTTTACTAGTTTCTGACCTACATTCACAGTGAAACAGCAGATTCTCTTCTGCTAGTTGGTAGCTCCTGTCATGCAGTGTGCTGCCCAGTACTTTAGGTGCATTACGTATTTAGCATGGCTGACTCCAGTGGGACTCCAACCCCTAACCCTGACAACATAACACACTTTACTCTCTCTTTCTCCGGTCTTTCCGTCTTTCTCCCTCTCCACTTTAATCTTGTCATCGTCAGTTATGCTGTCTGTGATAATAACACAGGATTTCCACTCATAATTTCACCCGTGTTCTTCCATCAGCCTCTTCCACTATTTCAATATTCATAGCATTACATGTTTAATCCCCAACTTAGTCTAGATACGCAGAGCCAAAAAATGCTGCCTACCAGACAATTATTTGACTCAACTTCACACAGTTTCATGCAGGTTTCTGTATAAAGACATTTGTAAATCTGTTTAACCCTCTTGGTGTCTGTCTCCGTAGGGATGACCACAAGGAAGCACTTAAGTTTTACACCGATCCCTCCTACTTTTTTGACCTGTGGAAGGAAAAGATGCTGCAGGACACAGAGGACAAGAGAAAAGAGAAGAGGAAACAGAAGGTACAGTTCTGTCATCAGGATCTCAAATGTCAGCCTTCATTCATACAGTCATATAGCAAGATTTCAGTTTTGTTGTGGTTGAATTTTTAGATTGTACTCGCCAGTTACTGGTGCTGCTCCATCCCAGATTTTTAGAATTAGTTTGAGTTATTATAAATATAATGATCGAATAATGTCACAGGCTACAAAACATGCAGTCATTGTCAGGAACACAGCTGGTCTGTAGAGGAACACACATAGTGAGAGACCACCATCTATCTTTTATATTGCTGTTTCTAGTTTGACCGTATTTGAACAAAATAGCTTAAAAACACCTCTTTCTCTTTCTTGTAGGAGCAGCGGCGTTGTGTTGATGGGACGTTACAGAGGGAGGTGAAGAAGGTCCGCAAGGCAAGGAACCGTCGGCAGGAATGGAACATGATGGCTCTGGATAAGGAGCTGAGACCAGACCATCGACACACCATACACCGCGACAGAGGGGCTTCTTCTGAGGGCTCAATGTCGCCAGAGAACAGGTAGGTGAACACACACACACACACACACACTCTGGTATGTTACTTCATTTCTCCTTCCTCAGGTGTGGAAAAAAACTTCTTCTTCTTCTTCTTTCACCTTCCAATCTTCTCCTCCACCTCTTCCCTGCTGTCTCTCTTCAGGGGTCACGGCCCTGATCAGCACCACTACCCCAACACCATGAACCACGCTGGCCACGCCCACACCTACTCTGGCCCTCCGCCCAGCGTCCTGGCTGCCCAGATGGCTGCAGGACATGCTGGTCGTGGAGGAGGTGAGCATGATAACAGGGGCAGGACTATGATGGCCTATCAAGGCGGGACACTGGGCCGTTCTCACCATCACCAAGTCCCGCTGCCTCCTCCACCCACTGAGGCTATGAATGGTGGCTCTATGTCCCTCCCACCAGTGGACTACAGGTAAACATAAGAGCCAAACACACACACACATACAACACTAGTTCATCTAATAGTGTTAACATATTGGTATTAAATGATCTGTAATACTTGAACTTTGAGATAATGCTGCCACCTAGTGGGTTAGTATCTGTAGACTGTCCTCTCAAACCCTGATGACTGTACCTGTACCTATCTACTTATTCTCTGTCATTCTGTCTTTCTTTCAGTATGGATGGCTATGCCAACACCGCTCCTCCTCCCCCTCCTCCTGCCCCTCTCATTCCCTCTGCCCAGACTGCCTTTGCCTCACCTCCCGGCGGTCCGATGCCTCCTGGTCCAATGGGTGGCGGCTATGCTCCGCCTGCACCACCTGTATCTGGAGGCCAGACAGCTCCACCTCCTCCTGGTCCTCCACCTCCTCCCATTCCAGCTGGTGCCTCCCACTTCACAACCCACAAGATGTCTTCCTCTGTAGCCGTTGAGACCACAGTGGTCAATGATGCCCGCAGTGATCTGCTGGCTGCCATACGTATGGGTAAGAGCTGTAGTGTGTATGTGTGTGTGCTTATCAAGATATGCATTTACATATACATTTGTTTTACCTTTCAACAGAGGATTTGTTTAGAAAAATTATAAAAACGCAATAACGCTAACACACACAGCGCCCCCATGGAACTTTTTATGTTGTCGTTTTACAGCATTGAATCAAAGAGGATTTAGTGTGGCTTATTTGACACTGTATAACAGAAAAATATTTCAATGTCAAAGTGAAAACAGATCTCAACAAGGTTATCTCAATTAATTACAAACTTCTAAGTAGCACAGTACTGTAGAGAGTTTGAATATGTTGAGATTTCATTTTAGTTAAATCTTAACTTAATTTCCACTACATCCATTATCCATTATAAATACACTTAAATTAGAAAACATAGAAAGAGAAATAGCTATAAATAAATGTTTTTGATTTACATTTTAATGGGATATTCCAGATCTAATAGGAAATGGCTTGAAGACACTAGTTGGAGTAAACGTTTAGTATCTTGATTTATATTTTGTAAGCTTACATTTGCCTGTGTATCTTAGAGTATACTACCAAACACCAAGAAATAACTTTTGGGTTATTTCTGGGGGATTAGGCAGTGCATAATCTCTCACACATTGAAACGGATCAGACAGATTTTAAACTAGTCCAGTTAAAAGCCCCTTATCTAAGACACTTATTTGAAAGTAAATACTAAGGTGAAAATAACTGCTCAGTCAATAACAATTTTCCACTGCATTGCAAAATGTTTTATATGCATAAAATATATGCAGTCAAAGAGGACTGAGGGCGTACATCTGTACAACACAGCACTTGTAATAAAAAGTGAGACGCCTTTTTTTTTGTTTATCAAGAAGTGAAACTCAAATGAAGGAAATAATATTAGAGTGAAGCTATTTTCTCCTTTGATTTCTACATCCTACCTAATGAGTGCACAAGTCAAAAACATGGATCTGCTCTCCATATTTTCCTGCAGGCATCCAGCTGAAGAAGGTGCAGGAGCAGCAGGAGCAGCAGGCTAAGAGGGAGCCAGTCGGAAACGACGTGGCCACCATCCTGTCACGGCGCATCGCTGTGGAGTACTCCGACTCCGAGGACGACTCCGAGTTGGAAGAGAACGACTGGTCGGATTAACACACGTGAAAAAATGGGATAACCGCTGAAGATACACACACACAATAAGAAGACACACAATCAGTCGATCTCACACTCACTTGAAGGAATGCCCACTTCATCACACTCACGGGTTATCACACACGTTGTTGCTGAAAACACACACACACACACACACACACATACTACTACACCTACACACAATCACATGCTGTAGGTTGATATAAGCTGAATGGTCCAAAACTGGAAATCTGGGGATGTATTCAAGATGCATAAACACTGTAAAGAGTCTAGTAATATACTGTAATGCTGACCACTGAAACATTAACATTCAGTTTGATGATTATATTTCAAAGCATAGTGAATACACCCCAGTGGATGTTTCTCTACCTGTTATAACACTATAGACACCGTGTGAAGGTGCTTATTTCATGTATAGTCAGAGCTTGAGAGTTATAGAATGATTAGAAGCTTTCCTCTTGAGCTAACCAATGTATTTGTCTTTTTTTAATGTTTTTACTCAAACACTTGCGTATGCCATAGATCATGAGGCAAGTTTTTAACATGTAGGTGACAATAACTGGAAGTGAAGAAGTAACGGACGAGCTCGGCGGTAGCTGCCGTGGATAGATTCAAGCCACTGAACGAGTGACGGGGAAGAGCATTTGTGATGCCGTGGTGAAGCTGGACAGGAGTTTGATTTGTAAAAAGTCTTATTGATCATAAATATGATAATTGATTGAGCCATTTGCGTCTGCAATCGCTCACTGCTGTGATGGAGGGGACGAGTGGGAAGGGGTGGGGGGTGGGGGGGTCATGTATATGCTAGTGTGAGCTCTGTAACCTTTGACCCAGAGAAAAATAAAATGATGAATGAAATGAATGAAGGATCAGGGCTGGGCTGTCATGTCTCTGTTCCACTGTCGGCATAGAGACAACACATACCTGGCTCTAAGACTTCAGTTTCCATGGTAACAGTACAGCTAAGAAGGGAGTTGCCAGGGAAACAGAAGAGTGCGAAAAGGGGGGCACTGAGCCAGGGCGAGGATGAACAAATTAGTCAAGGCAGGAGTTTTATGCACAGCACATGTTTGTTTTTAATACAAAATTAACAAGATCTCTCAATTGAGTTAACTAACCAAAGCAATAAAAAGTACAACTAACACCTTGGAAAAATAGACACCACGTTCACACAAATGTTTTTACAATATCTCAGTTAAGTTAGTGCATGTTGATTATCGTTAATACGTTTCATTTTGCAGATACTTAATTTGTTGTGCCATTTTCATCCAAAAAATAAAGTGCATTTCACATTGAAAACTACGCATACGTCTACACAAGATGCTGTTACTGCGGTGTCCCCCCTATCTCCAAACCCCATCCCAAAACACACTCACATTCACAGGCCCTTGAGTGTTTTGATATTTAGCTCTAGATTAGTAACGATCAGAAACACACCTCCTCACTTGAACAGCCCGTTATCGGCCACACGTTTTCCCAAAAACCCCAGTTGCTTTGTACATCTCTGTGTACCGTTACACTGTGAAACCATTCAGTAGATAAGCAGGTGTGTGTATACAGAGAAGTATTACATCCAACATCACAGTCTTTAGCTATTCTTGGATACAAAGCCCTTGTTCACACCTGCTCAACCATGAAAATCTCAACAATATTGTCGAGAGGAGGAAAACATTCACCAATCAGAGAAAGTCTCATACCATTTTTTTTTTCTCAAACATCCTCCATCTGTGTAGCCCCATCTGCTCAATCGTCCATTAACCAGCCTTTGCAAACTGGTGCATATTGAAGTAAGGAAAGTGAATCCTGACAGGACAAATTCTACATTAAAAGCTGATGTGGAGAAGTGTCAGTCAAAAAAATGGTGCGACCCAACTCATCCCCTAGTTTGACTGGCTTTGGTAGCACCATGCACGGTGGTATAAAGTCCCTCCTCTTATGCATGCCTTATTTACACAAACAAATGAGTCAAGAGGAGGGAGTATCAGATAAACAATTTGATTATTACTACATTCAGAAAAAGGCTTTACAGCGCCATTATTATCATACAACATCAGAATCTGAAAGAATTCAGGCCAGACTAAAGTGGAAAAAAATAGAACTTTTCAATGAATATAACAAAATAGACTTTTCTCCAAAGGTAAAGGAATAAGAGTTTGTGATGGTTTGTGGTGTGCCAGCCTGACCTGTTGGTGCTCATCAAATATCTACAGGGTTCAGTCTGACACTGTGCACAAGTTCACATACACAGCCTACGTTCCAATGCTCAGAAATGCTATTCTTCAGCTTTCCTTTTTCTCATCCCCCCTTTTATTCTAATGCTTTCCTGATCTGAGGTCAGAAAGACGAAGACCGGGGGCTATACCTCTGTTGGGCTTACTGAGAGGGGAGGCAGCAAGGAAGGAATGAAGAAGCATTATCTTTGCAATTGGAAGTGGCCATTTTTAGCTCATAGAATCATTCAGAGGTCACTTAACGGACACCTGCCTCAACCAGACTAGATTGATTTAAAGTAGAGTAGAGTATTAGTGATATAAAGGAGACAGAAAACACACAGCAGGACTAGGACCCCAGTTCATTCAGAGTCCCTTTCACTTTGGCTTGAAGTGCTGGAGCGTCCACATCCTAGTCCTATCTCCCTTCATAAAGCTCTACAAACACGTAACGAGGCCACTTCTCTCAGAATTGACAGGAAGACTGGCAGCATTATCCTCTTAAGGTCAGGGGGTCAACAGGAATTTGTATTTCTCAGACCGCCCCCACCCCCTCGACAAAAACAAGACACAAGGAGACAGATTACGGTCTGCTGAGCTGCTGGAACACAAACACACACACACACACACACACACACACACACACGGACACACACATGCACACACCCAGAGGCCATGCAACTCATACCGTATGCACGAAAACACAGTCCCAGATCACACACTGACACTTGAGGTTACGACACTCAGGACAGTTCATATGCTCACAAAAGGCAGAGGCAACAACAACGACGACGACAACAACAACAACAACAACAAAAAAAAACTTCATCCCAGTGTGAGAAATTATCAAAGCCTGATTTTGGGTTGGAAAAAGCATTGTGGAAGAATGAGGCAGCGGTGTCACCGAGACAAATGAGTCGTTTGATCCCGTCCACTTTTTCCAGCCCAGGAGTGATTACCCCACCACCCATTCGAAGATGTATCACTGAAGCATCACTTGAGCCTGTTCACTACAACACATCCCCACCCGAGCGGGGCCGTTATGGTGCTTCAACACTACAGGAAGAAGTCATTGGGAGGGGGGGGGTGGAGGCGTGGATGTTATTGCTGTCTGAGTATTGCTTCACATCTAAAAAATAACTACCATTCGTTGGCTAGTTATTGCTGACATGATGTGTATGAATGAGGAATCAGAAGACTGCTTTTGAGACCAAGAGATAACGGATAACTAACTCAGAGCAGCTGGTGGGGGGTTGTGACTTGGGCTCCTATTAAATTACAGTAAATTGACCTCAAAGCATGATCAAAGCAGACATCTAAGCTCGTATCTGCTGGTGAAGTACACTGCGGCACATTGTACATAAACAAAATTTTTAGGGTCATGATGACATCAGGGTACCATGACACATTGCCTCCAGTGGCCTATGTGACCTACCTCACTGAACTCAGCGGGAAAACAGTGGATCTGTGCTCGTTGCATGCAAATTACACTGAAGTCTAGCATGCAGATCAGATATAATGTGGTCGGTGTGAGGCTCTTTGGGAGCCAAAGAATATCAAATAGATGGAATTACATTCAGGATTTTGCAGAGACATCCCTTGTATACTTTAGTATACACACCATGTAAGCTTTTGTCTATAGGTTTGCTTTGATTTCATCATAGGCATGTTGATTTAATCTGCTATGGGATTCATTTAGGGGTATTATATTTCATATTCATTTTAAAATGACCTTAGGCTCTCTATCACTCTAATTCGTGGCCTTTATTCAAATAAACAGCAGTGAAATTCTAAAGCAACCTCCTGACATTCAAAAAGCAATTTCGACTCAAAAGGTGAAAGAGGAGGGATATAATGTGGTTACATAATCCGATAGGCTTATAGGCCTAGGTTTGGTGCCTCCATACCAATAAAAGGTGGAGGAGAAGGGGTTAATGGTGGGGGTCTCCTAGGGCTTTGTCTTGAGCCTCCCAGACGCAAGCGCAAATAAAACACATTCGCGCACAATCCAGAGGGAAAAGAAGACAGAAAATGGGAGAGGCGAGGAGGAGAAGAAGCGGCTTGATTTCTTTCTCGGCGTCTGTGGAGGACGCAGGGCGCGGATCAGAGAGCACCGGGTCTATTTTTAGCTCTCCGCGGCTGTTTAGCTTTCGACGCACGTTCAGAGTGCAGCAGCAGAGCGCCGGGATGCTGCTCCAGACGGGCTTCACTGTGGAAATGCCTGCGTATTCAACCGCGGACGCGCTCTCCCTTCCTCTCCTCTCTTCACCGCACACACTGCTTTGTTAATCTGCCGTGCGCTTTTACGCACGCACAGAGGCGCAAACCAATAATCCTCCCCCTCTATTTGAACAAAAACAAGCACGTGTCAACCAAAGGTCTGGTGCTGGTAACTATATGCACATTCTATATACAGCTGCTGCCTGTAACATGTGATGCACCTAGCGCTCTCTGCAGAACAGAGGAAGGGCGTGGCACGGGTTGAACAGGAGGGGGCGGGATGCCGCCCGCGCAGTGGCTGCCTTTACTGGGGAAGACAGTGAGATACTTTGCCCTATGGTGATTGCAACAAAGAAAAAAATGCCATCCATCCAGGTGGGTTGTGGATAACTAACCAAACTGCCTCTGCCAGTGACATTTCCAGCCAGAGCTGAAGCCACAGCCCTCTGCCACTTCCCCTGCTGCTGCTCTCTGTGACACTGGACAGACCCAGTGAGGAGCAGAGCTGACCCAGGGCGCCTCTCTCTTCCCACCTGGGTCTGCTTGGTCAGACGTCACTAGGGGTCCTTGCACGCTGGGCCACCGTGGCAGGCACACAGCCACAGCACACCAGCCACAGCGCCTTCTGGATCTCCTGGTTCCTGAAGGCATAGATGACTGGGTTGATAACAGAGTTGTAGGTGGCAGGCACCAGCGTGGCGTAGGTGTAGAGTGGAGGGTAGGTGTAGTCAGCAATGAGGGAGTAGACAGTGAATGGCATCCAGCAGGCCGCAAAGGTACCCAGGATGATGGCCAGCGTTGACACGCCCTTTCGTGTTGTGACGTAGTGGGGTGTGGCAGCCAGGAAGTGGTGCTGGAGGGCGATCTGATGAGCGTGGCGCATCACAATCTTGCAGATCTGGACGTAGAGTTGCAGCATGAGGCCAAAGAGCAGCAGGAAGGAGACGGACAGCACGGCGATGTTGTTCTTCGTCAGCGGCCGCACCACACTGCACGTAGCCTCTTCTGCCAGGCAGTTGACCCCTGTGACCGGCAGCAGGCCCAGACACAGGGAGAGGCCCCACAGCAGCACGAGCATGGTGTAGGTGAAGGCCGCTGTCCGCTCTGAGTTGTAGGTGAGGGCATAGTAGAGCGACAGGTAGCGGTCGATAGTGATGGCCAGCAGGCTGAAGACAGAGGCGGAAAAGGAGGCTACCACCAGGCCCACAGTCAGCAGCTGGGCCGAGTCGGAACGAAGCAAGTAGGCACAGGTGAAGTGAAGCACCAGGCCCAGGCCGGCCAGCAGGTCGGCCAGCGCCAGGCTTCCGATCAGAAGGAACATGGGGGCTCTCAGCGCAGGGTTCTGCCAGATCACCAGCACCACCAGAGCATTCTCACAGGCGATCAGAGTCCCAGATGAGCACAGCACAATGTCCCAGGGGTTGACCAGCAGGGGCAGCTGGCTGGGTGGCAGGGAGTCCTCTGGTGGAAACATCCCCAGGCTGGTGCTGTTGTCCATCGGCCCCCCGCCTCCGCTGGCCCATGCTGTGGGGTCAGGGGTAAGCCAGCTGGGGGTGACCGGTGGTTCTTCACTCATTGTGCCACCCGTCTGAAATTGGCACAAACACACACACACACACACACACAAACACACTGTAATGATATAGTTTGATACACAAAGTCAGTTTAAAACAATACTGGTGGTATGCACACACTCACACAAATATGCATATAAATAAATCTAAGAGCATTTGTGTGTGTGTGTTTTGTTCTTTTTAGCTTTGCAATTTAATTAAAGTGAGACAAAAACATTGGGGGCTGTTGTCCACTACCGCTACCACCCCACCTCTGTGCACCACTGAATGCGTGTTGCTTTTGAGACACCTGTGTTACTCATTCCACAACACAAAAATGGGCACAGCCAAGGTTATATCCTCAGTGTGTATGTAGGCCTTGTGAACGCACATTATGCAGGAACACACACTAACCTTAACTCTGCTGTTACTAGGAATGAAAACACTGAGCTACACAAAAAAATAGTCCATTTCATTTTGGTTATAACTATTTAAAAAAAAAAAAAAACTCTGCGCAGCAATAAAATGTAGTCTAAGATTTAGTTGTTCCAGACAGTTAAAGTAATGTATTTTAAACGCACTGAGTAGTCTATTATAACAGAGGCCTGTACATAGGTTAGACCACACGTAAGAGCTATTAATTAATGCATGGCCAAGGGAAATGCAAGAGAATAGAAAACCAAAGCACGCTGTGCAGCACATTGCAGGCCACATTTCCTGACAGCGGGTATCAATAACCCTTCACCGGCACCGGCAATAATTCACGCAGCTGTCAGAGACCAGGTGCCGCTCTCCACAGCAGAAGATACCGCACCCGTTATGGGAATAAAGCCTCTCTCTAATGCCATACATGCACCTCACACTGGTGGCCATATGGTGCTGCTTTACCCTGTGCACCTTACATCAGAAAAACACAGTGGCTGCTCCACGTCAGCGAAAGGATGCTGGAGGAGGGAAGGAAAAAAAATCAGGCTGCATTTTTTTTCCATGCATGTAAAGGATGCTCAACAATCTCATTCTGCCGCCACCCAGCCTACCTTGACTCTGTGAGGTGAGACTTTCCGTCTAGATGGAAGAACGGCAGTCTTGTATTTCCATGTTATTGATAAGGACGGTGCAGCGCCGGGGGACAGAGACGCACCCGGGGAGGGGGATGCTGGTCCTCTCTGCCTGAAAACGGGGATGATGGAAGAAGAAAAGAGCGCGGAGCGGCTCTGCCGTTAACGGCGCATCGCCGTGGACTGCGGCTGTGCAGGGAGCAGCGAGCGGAGCAGCGGCGGAAGAGAGGAAAAGGAGGAGGGGGTGTGTATGTGCTTGAGTGTATGTGTGGAGGGGAGGGGAGGGGAGGGGAGGAGGGGGTCGATGATGAAGGAGGAGTCCCAAATGGGCCAGACTCCCAAAGACTGGTTGAACTCCTCTCGACAGCCAAATGTCTGGTCTCTGTTGTCCCGAGGACAGAGAGAGGTGCAAGAGTGTGTGGTTCTTCAGGTTTCTGTATTTCCACGTTCCTTTAGTCGTTTATTGTTTCAGTTATACATGCACCATTTACCTGAGCCGTGGATGTCTATTGTAACATTTGCTCTTCAACCAGTTAAGTTGCTCTTGGCTCACCTGCACTTGCGTTAAACTGCAGTGTTTTGTTAGTTTCAGTGCGGTTTTGTGCTGCCCGACTCGAGTTTCAGATATGAAGATGCTGGAGACAGGGACTCGCTTACCTCCTGCGACGCCCTGCTATTCTGGTCTTGTCTGTGCTATTAACAGCAACCCTGATGTGTGTCACCAACCTCCTCCTCTCCCTCCCTCCCCTCCCCTCCCCTCTCCTGTCCTGTCCTCCATCTTCTCTGCCTCGTCTCTCCATCCTTGCGGCGCAGCCTCCAAGACACCTCGGCTGATGAGGAGCCAGTGGGTGAGTTGTTGATGTGCATATATCTGACCACACACTTAGCTGACCAAGCGTTAAGTCGGCTGTGTGTGTGTGCGCGTGGGCGTTATTCCAAAGCACCTGCCTTTGGAGTCTGAATGGATTATAAATAGCTCCTGTTGCAGTGGGAAGGCAGAGCTTCCAGATGACACCGCTACGGGGCGATGTTGAGCTCGTATGAGTCATCAGTGCGTACCTGTGGGACAGTAACGAGAGCACACCCTGCCTCAATCTTACCGGCTTTATTTCGTTTTCTTTAAAACAGAAAATGATCGCTTCACAACAGGCCTTTTCAAGCAAACCCTCACATTAAACTTGCCAACACCTACAAAACGGTATCAAAAGTGCACCATAGTGTTAATACATCTTCTCAAGGTCTAACATTTTCCAATGATAATATTATCTTCTTGTAATATTTATACAAATACCATTCTGTACACTGTAGAAATACACAACCCAGTGGGCCCCATAAGTGGGACACTCACCCCCCACGCGCCCTCCTTTCCATCCATGATCTAAAACATGATCCACTCTCAGTAAATCCCAGCGCAGAATAAGAGTGAGGGGTGAAAACACCAGGCCAATATTACATCATGAATTGTTAAATACCCATTCAACCCCACACCCAAGGCAAAAACGAATACGCCACTCATACGACCAGCCAACATCTGTACAGCTCTCATTCAATGTCTTTTTTTAAAAACAATCTTGACACTGTTTTCATTCATTATCGTCTCATTGTCCCTGCAGCAGCAGCAGCGTCCAGCCAGAGTGAAGGGGATGATGGGGTGGGAAAGACACAGAGGCCGGGAGGGACAGCTGGTACATAGGCGGAACTTCCATGGCTGAGCTGCAGCGCCGAGTGCGTGAAAGCACAGGTATGAATTACAGCTGTGCGAGCAGGTAGGACACCATGCAGGCTGCTGTGGTGTGTTTATGGTCCACTCTTCCCCACAACAAGGGAACAGAGCATTGCTCCTGGTTTCTGTGGTGAAACACTCAAAATCCACATTTAGTCTCTGGACTGGTAAAAGAGGATGTAGCCTGACTCAGAGTTCTTGGAGATTTCAGAAGTGAGACCGTAGAATTCTTCTATGGCCTGTGCATCAATTTTCTACAGGAACAGACAGGTGACATACAGCAGCGTTAGAAAAGCCAATATTCTGCAAAAAGACATGCAACTAAAGTATTACAAACAGACTCACTCACCTCTACAATATCATCATCAAACAGCAACCAGAAGTCATGACTTTTCACGATGGCAATGTAGTGACCCCTGTTTGGACCACTGAAAAGAAATAAAACACTATCAGCTGTACAAAAGTAAATCTTAGCCAAGACAATCTCATTATCCAGACATTAAAGGCCCTATACATCCATGGCCCACTCTCACTATTTTACCTGATTAGATTCCTTGGGATGGTTGTATCACTACAGAGTTTGTCATGTTAAGATTAAAATACTGGACACTGACAGCATAACACCATACCCATTTAATTTGGGTTTAATTACACTGAACAACTGTATTTGGTTGATGTGAGACACCCATATTTGACTTGGCATTTCTATAACTAAGTGCAAAGCTCCGCCTGTTAGTTTCAGTACAGGGAGAAGTTGCACCTTTATCATCTTTTTATTTGTTTGTGAAGTTCGGTGACTTTGTGTAATACCTGCATAGCTCCACCCTTCTTCAACCTGAGCAGAGGTCTTATCAGCAGAACAAGTGGAAACACGTGTGTGGAACTTCAATAGAATATAAATCTGTGTAGCTGCAAACTAAACATGTCACATGTTGAAAATGGAATGACTGATCACGTCAGACCAGCACTACACTGAAGCTACTCGGGTATTGGACTCACTGAATATGACATTAAAAGGTAACAATAGAGATTGCCAATACTGACAGAAATCTAATATTAAAATGTTGATAAATGTGTGTTTTCAGCTGTGGTTAGTATGCACTTGATGAAGAAAAGTAATTAATGACCAAACCTATATGAAAAAAGGAAACATAACTCTAGTGTGTAGGTCAAATTGGCATATTTTCTAAAACACTGGCTAAGTGTGGTTCACTGGATTTCTAAGAGGATTTTTGTTATTCCAACTTCAAGGTATTACCCAACAACTATCAAGGTGCGACAGCCACAGCGTGAGAACAGGCACTGCTTAACATCACTATATGGTTCTCCCACACTTTCATAGGCACCTGCAGCTCTTCCCCTAACTGTTTGACTTATGTGAAACTGATCCACATATACAAAAGTTAAAAATGTAAAATTTCTGTTTAAACCTGACTAACCCGATGTTTGTCCTCATTACTGCAACTTAAGATTTTGTATTCTGTGCTTTTCATGAAAAGTCATGATCAGCTTGTTTTAATAGATGGCTTTTACTGTGCAGCCTTTTCGTGATTACATCCTCAGCAACATAAACCACTTTGCAACCAGGACACCCATGAAAATATATTACATCAGCAAGTGAACTAAATGTGGGGGGGTCACTTCTTCCCAATAGTCCGATTTATTAAATATACCACTATTGGGGTAGTTTGATTTTAATACTAATGAATAACTTTTTAAAGGCTGACTGAAGTATTAATTTCTGAGTGAGTATTGTGATTTTGTATTAGGATACAATCAGTGTTGTGGTGTGAGTCTACTGTATCACTTGAAGCAGATATAGAAAACATACTGTATCATTTAAGCACATCATGATATAACAATAATGGAACCCTCTCACACTACAGTATATAGCCTCATACCATTGCAATCAATTCCATGATACAGCTCCCTGCTCTGAAAATAACCCTGGCAAAGCTGAAATGGGAGTTCAGCTTAACAGCAGAAGAGAGGACTCAGACACTCAGACAGATAATTTACATCTGTAAGACTCCTAACTCACTCAAGTCCAGAGAAGTCTGACCTTTTAATTCATTTTCCTCACTCTATTATTCCTACCAGAGTCATGGAGGGCCGGAGTCTGTTCCAGCATGCACTATGCAAGAGATAAGGAAACACCCTGCATAAACACAGACAGACTAACTCCCACTCACTCTGGGTCAAAACTGCCGCTGAGAAAACACAGCTGAACAATGATGGATGATGGTCTGTGTTTTCTCATGTGAGATGCGACCTAGACTCTAATGTGCCTTTATTCTTGGGCCAATAGACACAAATGCATTTTATTATTAGCACAATGACTTCTCTGCGTCTCTGGTTGCTGTGGAGACGGTTATAAGGTGTTGTATTCTGGCTGTGTGTTCACCTACACACCTCCCACAATGCACCACCACAGCGACCAGGTCGTAGAGCCTCTCAGGATTGGTGGCGTCCCCAGAGGTGTTGAAGAGGCGGAGCTCCAGGGGGAAGACAACGCGATACGACAGCTTGGTGTAGCGCTGCAGCTGCTCCATGTACTTAAAGCGCTTCAGGTGCAGAGCCAGGATCATTGGCAGCTTCTTTACACGCATCCTAAATCACAAATATTACACTGTCAGACACAGGGTCTAAATACCCAACCAACAGACAGCAATGCACTGAATAAACTGAAATTCATACATAAAGAATGAACCTTGGCACTTACCTCTTGTGTGCCTCCTGCTTGCTTCTACATTCTTCACAGTAGTATTTATACTCACTGCACAGTGTCTCTGTGTTACTGAAACCTCTGAGAAGGGGAAGTAAGAGAAAACTGGTCGGTCTGAAACCCAAATCTACAAATAAATGTTGTCATTTCAAATACTGAATTCCCTTCATGCAGGTTGGTGAAGGACACAGTGCAGAGTGTAATTTTCACCTTGTGTTCTTTACTAATTGTCAGAACGTTTTTTTCAAACTTCTGACTCAAACAGATCTTTTATCAGTCATTTACCAATGAAGGAAGCAGCCTCAAACCAACAGCTGGCAAACGAACTTCATGAGACTTGTTTTAAATAAAATGCATAAATGAAAAAAAATTAAAACTACATGCTTCATCACAACCTCTATAATGTTACTATTTTGTAAGTTAGAGGCTCAAAAATATGTAAAAGCCCCAGTGATATTCACCAGTGCCATGATCCTAGATTATAATTTGTCAATTTTTGCATTACATTAAATAGGGAGTTGTAACATAAAAAAAAATGCAACTAGGCCTGCAACTAGTAGTATAAAAACTAACCATTATCTTCATTATCAATTAATTTGTAGATTGTTTTCTATATTAATTGAGCAATGGTTAGTCTTGAAAACAAAACAAAAAACAAAACTGTCCACCACAAACGTTTGACTTCATTTTGTCTGACCAATAGTTCAAACCCCAAAGAAATTCAATTTACTAAAAGAAATAAATCAAACGAGAGCCGCTCCCCCTCCCTTGGGCATCTGGAACCATCAAATGTTTTACATTTTTTATCGACATTTATTTTTGTTAATTATCAAAATAGTTGCAGATTAACTTTCTGTCAATCAACTAGAGTACCAATTCTACTTCCTCAATGCTTGATATAGATCTGCTTCTACATGTGGTTGTTTTACCTGAGGCAGTGTGTGATGGAGGTATTCTGTTCTACATCCACAGAAAGATCCAGAAAGTCCTCATCTTTGCTGCTTATCTGAAAAAGAAAAGAGGACATCAAAATAGGCTAAAAGCATCTAAATCTAAATCCTGGATAAATACATCTGCTTGATCAGTCTGGAATACTAATGAAATGTCTTACTACCAAACTATGAGCTGTGGCCATACGGAAGTAAAAATCATACTGTATGTCGTTCTGTTGTATTTGCTTAAGACATTGTTTGCACGCACTGAAAGGAAACTATAGCACACACAGTGCTAACCTGTTCTCTAACATGTGCCAACACACTTAATCTTTGTAAGTTTACGAACCCTGACATCAGCAGTGGGACTGTTTGACTTGAATGAAAGTGTGTTTAAACAGGACTATGGTGACACATGGTAGAGGATGTTTGGTGCAATCCACTCAAATTTCCCCTTAAGATTAAATAGAAGCATTTTACCGTTTCACAGGTGAGGCAGCGTGTCTCATTGGTCAGAGTGCCTTGGAAGATCTCGTGGACCCAGGTGGGAGCGGGCGTGGCATTGCTGTTGTTGTTCTGGGAGTCCAACGTACCGTTGGCAAGGCGGCCATTGGTCTTGTCCTGCTTCCTTTCCTCCTGTAGCAGATCAGCAATGGTGTTGAGCAGGTAATTCAGGAACTCGTGGGCATCCTGCTGCATGTAGTTGTCAAACAGCTCTGAGGGAGAAAATATACAAAAAGAGAGACTTAGAGTTGTAATTCAGCTGTTTTACGTGCTCAGCAGGTACTTCAGGATCCTCTGGATATAATGTTCTCCGTAAACTGTGGGAATAATCAGCCAACAAGGAGAAACAACAGAATAAGGAATTTATTTTTGTTAGAATGATGACTTGACACTCTGCTATGGCCTCTTTTGAACACACCAATCTTCCTGAGTTAATCAGTTTCATCTCACCATTCTCCTTGCGTAGCCGTGTGATGAACTTCTTGGGTGGTATGACGCCCACTTTCCTCTTCTGGTTGGCAATGCTGTGGAAAAGGTCAGCCAGGCAGGTGAGCAGGTTCTCCTTCCGCCGAGGCTGACTGCGGTACGCCAAAATCTTTTCTCGAAATGGCCGGCAGAAGTACAGAGCCTGCAGCACCGAGTTGCAGTAGCAGGTGTTTCCAAACTAAAATCAAATATGGTGTACAGTAGAATCAGTGTGCATATGAGTTGGGTGGAAATTTATAAAAAACAATGGACCTGCATTGTGTATCATTCACTTACATTGACCAGGCCGAAGTAGTGCTCATTGACCGGAAACTGCTCAGATCCAATCTCTTTCTCCAGAGCAGAGGCATTGGCGCCCTGTATATGAACAGAGCCAAAAAAAAAAAAAAAAATCTGTTATTTTCTTGAAACAAGATATACTGCAAATTCAGCTATTTGTTTGGAACATAACAATGACAAAATTACATAAATACTACCTCTTACTCAGTAAGTAACTAACCAAATTAGATGCTAGCAGCAGCATTTTCAAGGTCATTTGTTGCTGGGATAAAACAAGAAAAAAAAAAACTAATGGGTGCTTAACGCCTTCAAGACCATGCATGTTTCCCATACTACCTCCACTCTGCCCCTTCATGCCATTAGAGCTAAAAGCATGCATCATCTTTAACCGACAGTTAAGTCCCTGGCCAGTGCTGACTCTCATCCCAAAAAGCTTTTAAATGCAAAACTCGGCTGGGATGACAAAACTGCATGTGTCAAAATAGAAAATACTAAAGTGCAGAGGTTTATTTTGTAACCAGAGCTGGCTGGCTCTTTATGGAAATACATATCCCTCTAGCATGATTTTGTAAGGGATTATATACTACGATACAATGTGCAGACAGCAACAAACTGTGCAGAGTGGACATGGACTTGGAACGGATCCACAACTGCGTAGCTAATGTTAAACCATGTCGTCATTACCTGCGTTAATAATATCTGGTAGTTTGTCAATGGCCAACACACCAATTTAACCTTTTTTTGACGATTCCCCTACACATACTGCAGATTAATCGTCTCTCAGTCGGAAGTCATCCATTATCCAGCTGTGTTCCAGTTGTTGGCTGTAACGTTGGTTTAGCTTTACTTGCCTTCACGTTAGCTAGTTAGCTGAGAATCCCAGCAGCAGCAGGTGCACTGTCATTGTACTTGTACTACGACAAATAATAACCAAATATGTCCGTAAACTGTGAGTTAAAAACAATCAACACAAGAGTGTCCATCTACTGCCGTTAGCAAGAAGAGCAGAGCGAAGAAGGCAGTGGGTGGCTGGTTGCTTTGCAATGGTCGGAAAACTGCTTGGCTAGCACAGAAACCCGTATAAACTGCTTTTATTTATAATTGCACAGTTTTAAAAGCGAATAACAGTGCAGCCACGGTATTCGTTTCCCCCCATAGTCTGCCTAATGTCAGTATGAGACTGCTGTGCACTCACCATGGTACAAAAAGAGGCAAATTTGGAGACTGTCATTAGGATTTCCATTCGGCTAGCGCCATCTTCCACCACACCGTCGCGCGCTGACAAGACTGGGCTGGCTCCCCTCGTGAAGGCAGGCAAGCAGGCAATTCTGCTGAGCTCGCGACGGAAGGTCCAATAGCTCAAGAAAACGAGAGCAGTCTCTGCATGTTACGTCCGTGTTCGCTTAATCACGGTCAGTAAAACTGATTGCTTCGGTGTTGGCTGATGAGTGACACAATCCAGACACCTCTAACCTTATGCAAATTCCTTATTTCTCAAAGCCAAATTAAGTCATGTCAAAACCTTAAATGAGGTATTCGTGTCGTTAAAGAAATCAAAGGTTAGCCAGCTTGCTCAAGTTTCGCGCATGCGTATCATCACCACCACAATAGATATGTTATGTATTTGCACCATTGTACAAAGTGTTCCAGGTGTCGAAAAGGAACTATGTCCTTTGCAGAAAAAGTTTCAAGAATTTGTATTTCCTAATAAACGAACCGCTCCTATCAAATGTTGTTCGCTTTCTTATTTAGTATACTGCGATGAGCAGTAAACACGCCACATAGACGTTATTGACCACATCTGCTCTAGGAGCAGTTGACGTATAGTTCAGACATTTAGGGCTTCATTGTAATTCATAAATGTACTGATCCTGGATCTGCTGCCCACCCCGTTTCTTTAGTCGCACAGTCATTTAGTTCAGGCAATGTCGTGGACTGCCTCAATTGCATGTTACAAGGCGGAGTTTGGGGACCTAAGATCTCTCTTTCCGCCGTACCCGCCATCTTGTTGAGACCGGGGGTAAGATCCTCTCCGTGTTAAATTATATTTTCTACTCTATTATCCTTTCATTCCCACGCAATTACGTTTATATATGCACCGCAGCTTTACCCTTGCATGTAATTTGGTTCATATAGTCCGAAAACGCGCCCCACAGAGTGATATTGACCGTGTAATAGGGGCAGGAGCAGTAGCGTGGCTCTCCCATGTGGGCTTTACAGGCAGAGAAACGATCAGTAGAAACAGTTTTCCTCTGACACCCTGTTACCCTGCTGAAAAGCAACTTAACCCGGCATTTGTCGTGGATTTTCGGTCTATTTCATCCCCAGACAGAAAATGCAGACGCAGTGCTGTCCAACGTAGTGTTTTACATATGTCATTGTTATAATCCCACAGTTGAGCATATCTCCTGACACAGTCGGTGCGTTAAATCAAATTCATCCAAGCACCCATGTTTACCCTTACTTTTATAAGTGTGAGAGAGATATACTTAAAACTTTTTTTGTCATACACTTGGATAAGCTGTTTTAGACACAATGAGCTAATTTTTAGCATGTGTAGCAGCAAGGTCTGGATTGGATATTGGCGTTTATGGGTTGTTAAAGCAGTTATATCCTGCCTTCCCCCTTCATACTGAATGTTAATGTATGTCTTGTTGTGAAAAGGGAAAACCATACTGCAGTTAGCCATTTCCAATCCTGTAGCACAGTAAGATGAAAATAAAGTAGACTCCTTTTTTGACATTATTTTTCCATTGTTTAAACAGATGTGATATGTTTACTTTGGAACAAAGATCTTCAGGCTCTATCATGACTAACATGAGTGTCTTTTTTGCTCTCAGTAATCAGGCATCATGACGAACACCAGAGGCAAGAGGAGGGGGACCAGGTATATGTTCAGCAGGCCGTTCCGCAAGCATGGTGAGTACAAATTTAAAGAGCTCCTTTTCAGTATTAGGCCACACTCCAAGTGCATCCCACTTTTGTTGATGATGCAGAGGAAATTTGTTTATACAGCCACCACTGTCATAGACTGGACAAAGTAACATGAATTAATTGGCAGCATTTACTTCACAGGCCCAATCCCCCTGTCAACATACATGCGCATCTACAAGAAGGGCGACATCGTTGACATCAAGGTAAGATCCAGCATATGTGTTGACTGATATCCTTGTTTGGTTGATCAGTAAGTTAAACTAGAAGTTATTGTCCATCCATTCTGTCTGAGGTTGTAGTGAAAAGTACTGTTAATGTGTGACATTGCAATGATAAAAGTCTGGGTGTACATACATCAAAGGTTCCAGCAGACTTAAAGGATTTGGGAAAGATGCTCAGTAATTTTCTGAAAGTGATATATTTAATGAGATTGCTTTACCTGAGCTCACAGTGAAACTTTCAATTTCATCAGTAAGGCCAAGTGCATGGCAACTATGCGTTGGGAAATGGTTATCCATTGGTTTTGTAGTTATAAGAGGAGCTGCTCAGCTTTGTCAGACTTGGCACAGCAGAGGAAATTAAACTCTTATTGCTTCCATGCTGTTGCGACTAATAGTAAAAAGATGAGCGTAGTTGTTTCCCTATAATTCATTGTTAAATGTGATTTCCTTCCAGGGCACAGGTACCGTTCAGAAAGGTATGCCTCACAAATGCTACCATGGCAAGACAGGACGTGTCTACAACGTAACCCAACATGCTGTTGGCATCATTGTTAACAAGCAGGTCAAGTAAGTAGGGAGTGACATTTATATTGTGATTTATCTAAATATGTATGTTTATGTAATTTTGAGCTGGCACACACCAAACAACTGAAAACTCCAAAATCCAACTAAACAGCATCCACTTGTTGTTCCATCGACTAGTTTCTCAGTAGGTGAACTCATAAAAGCCACATACATGTGGCGTGACATTGATTGACACGTGTTGCATATGAGAACCCAAGACTGAGAGAAACCAGCCTATTATGTTTCTTTGAGTCTTGGTTAGTTTACAACTGATTTATAAAGAGTCTCTGATCAATGTCGCATTAAATGTCTGAGTGCACCTACAGAATCCTTTAGGCTTCTGTTTTTGTTGTGTGCCTTTGCTCATACACTTCATCTAGAAGAAGGAATGTGACCCCATCTTCACTTTGCCACCAGGAATCTTTATGTCCTCAGTGGTCATTCATGTGGGGAAAAGTATTTGATCCTTAAGTTCTCCAGTCTAACTTCTGTTTGACCTGGGGTTCTATTGAGGAAACAGCAGAGGAGTGCAGATATTGCAACAGCATTACATTAAATGTTTAGTTTGATAACTGTTGTGATTTATGTGTTGGATATGAACATGTGATTACTTTGGGCTCTCACAGGGGCAAGATCCTGGCCAAGAGAATCAACGTGCGCATTGAGCATGTGAAGCACTCAAAGAGCAGAGACAGTTTCCTGCAGCGTGTCAAAGAGAACGAGAGCAAGAAGCTGGAGGCCAAGCAGAAGGGCAGCTGGGTGGAACTGAAGCGCCAGGTATGATCCGAGAATTACTTATTTTTAAGTAAAAGTTGAGTGGAATTCAGTTGCAGTGATTTTCTTTTTTTAAACCATGTGGTCTTACCCAGCCACCATTTTAGTGTACATGAAATTAAAACTATCCAAAATTTGAATCATTATATGTGATGGGTTGATTTTTAAATGGGAAAACAACTCCAAGTAGTATAATTTAGTGTATGCTATGAATGAAATTGGTCTGAATAGTGTTGAAGGTTTAAGTTAACAAAAGAAGAAACAGAAGTGGTCTGCTTGCTTTCATTTTTAATGTATTTCTTCAGTTTTCTTTGGGGTGTCGACTCATTTGATCATCTAAATTTCCCTCTTTCTTGTGTCGGCAGCCTGCTCCTCCCCGTGACGCTCACTTCGTCAGCACCAAGAAAAACGAGCCACAGCTGCTGGAGCCCATCCCCTACGAGTTCATGGCCTAAACTGCTAACCAGAATAAAAATATTTGTACACACGCTGCTTGTCATGTGGTCGTCTTTTCACGCATGTGTGAATGTATGCTTAAGTGTCATGATGTGCTGTCACTCAGTGATGATTCTCCTCTTTTGATTGCTTTTAAATGAAATCAAAAGCACTTCATTTCACCGGCGATCTGAGAGTGACTGGCACACGTCACAAGCATTCCACATCTGTACACTACATCTGTCCTGCTTGGCCACCTGGGTTAGTGCGTCATTAGCCTCACTGACTAGCAGCGAGGAAAGACCCTACGCACATGATATACCCACACAAGTGTTTTCATTAGTATCCCCGATATGACCTGAGAAGAAGGCTTAGACGATGCTCTCTCCTGTTGTGCCTGTTAACATAGGTCAGTTTACATCTTATTAATGAGCCCTTTTCTCAGAAGACAATTTATGTACCATAGGAAAAAAAAGTATGAAACTAATGGCTGGCTGAATTCAATCCAGCTTCAATTTTAGGATCCTGGTGTTGTGCTCACTATCACAGCATATTGGGACACTTGAACTGAACAGAGCCGTTATTAACAACACCTGTGTTTCTACCGTGACAAGTCAACCATCACAAACCAAATGTTATCACTTACAATAAATATTTAAAAAAAACAATTAAATTACATAACTTTTCTTGTGAGTACGAACACCTCAGTATAGGTACAGACCCATGTTACAGAGACTGGTGATATGTAAACTCTAAAATAGATTTGTCCAAAGCAGCTGGAAACACTTGAGGTGAAAGGCATTTAAAATCCCCCAGTCAAACTAGTAAAGACAGCCAACTTGTTTAAGTTTTTCAGGCCCACTGTCCTGCCAGTTGGATAGTTACAAACTCACGCTCTGCAGCCAACGACTCTCTCGACACCTTGAATCTTGAATGTCGCAGCCATAAAAACATGGAGTCTTGAGTTTGAGTATTTCACCTTGTGTCAGAAAAAAGCCAATCTAACCAACCTTGAAACTACTTTAAAGTGGTAATCGAGTGGTAAACTTAAGGTTTAATAACAGAGGACTGGAGACCATCAGTAGCACCATGAATCACTGGTTTTATGCACCTCAGGCTCAGCTGGGCATGATAGTGAAATGAGTTGTAAAATAAAATCTTAGACCCGTTCTTGTAGTGGATGCCACAGGCGGCTTTTCTGTGTTGGTGCAGTAGGTGGCAGTGTGCACCAGGATATGTGCCGAGTTCAGAAAATGCATCAGGTTTTTCTGTAGCTCCATAAAACACAGCTGCTCATTTAAGAAAAAAATAGGGTTGACATGTATTGAATTGTCACACTTTGTGATACTTACCGACTGGCACTTTTGTAATCACAGATAGTGTTACGTATATAGTGAAAATTTTAGTTATATTTTTGGGTGTTTAGCATTAAGACAGTCCACAATTCAGCAGTTCACTTATTAAACTCCCTAATTTAACCACCTCAATCATTTTTCATGGTCATGATCTTGATTTCCTGTACTCGCCTCTAGACAAGGGCGTTCTCTCACAGTAGTGATCTGTTTCATAATCCAAGCACCTTCACTCACTGAGATGAAGTTATTTTTAAGATATTTTATTATGCCTTTACTGAAAAGATTTGAATATAAAGACTACCACATTAAAATCAGTGGTTTAGTAGTTATAATTATTTACATTCCTCACCTTATAACAATGGTAATACAGTCATAATTTTAATTGCATAATACTTTTAAAGTGAGGGCCGCAGAAGACTTTCCAGTGCAGAGTAAGAGGACATGAAACAACAAGGTTTTGAATACTAATTGAAACAATTGATAAAGTAACTGTAAATGTAAAAAAATGAATGGGCCAAAACACTTTCTGAATGCATATACTCAGATATATTCATTAAAATGAAAATAAATATATTATTTTTTATTTTGTCTGTTGGTGTGTGGGTGTGTGTGTGTGTGTGTGTGTGTGTGTGTGTAGCACTTGATGTGTGCTGTTTAATCAGTGGAGGCTGAATGGCTGGCTGGTTATGTGACAAATAGGTTATCTCAACCCACCTCAGTACTTTACCCAATATTTACACGAATTAGGAGCAGTTTACAGAGATAGGGGCGAGCAGCTGACAGGATGAAGTGTCTGTGTGTGAGAGATCAGGAGAGACAGGAGGCCAACAGTGAATCAGTTTGAGGATATTGTTTTATTTCTGTGGATGCATCACTTGAATTCTCTTGAAAGAGAAACGTTGGGGAAAGAATTAGTTTTGATAAACCTTGAATGGTCGATGGTGGCACCTCATAGAGCTCATCCTGCAGAGGTTGTATGTCCTCACCCTCATAACCTCGTCGGCCTGAGGTCAGGGAATTCAGACACGGTCTTATCAGAGCAGAGTAATAAGTATCCAACAACCTGAAGAGATAAAACCAGAAAAAACAGATGGAAAAATAAAATGCAATCAATCAATGAGCGGGTTGGCAGCCAAAGCCTTTGGTATTGATCGGTGAGGTCTGGATTTTGCTTGGTGTATTTTAGATAAGGGAAATTGTATCTATACTTTTTTGTATATTCCCACAGCTTTTAGCACTGATACAACTCATTAAACATATTAACTGAACACATTGGATTTGTATTTCTGCTGCTTTGTTCTATGCAGAACAACATAACCATGAAATATGAAAAGATCCTATTAAATCTGATCTCATCTAATCAGTTTTTTAAGAACATATCCTGCAAGTTATTTTCATCCTGCCTTAAAATTTACAGTAGGTCCTTTGTGTGTCTTCTCACAGATACACCAGAGTGTCATGTCTGGCACTGACTCATGGAAGTTACTGATTGAAGGAACAAAAAGTAAACAGAGAAGGAGAGAAAGAGAGAGAGAAAGAGAGCAAGCGAAAGGGAGGAGGGCAGAAAGATGAGGCTTGTGGATAAAAGCTGTGCAGCACTATGAACTCCTTAATCACCCATGTTTGACACCCACAGATTGAGTCTGTCAGCTCAGCCAGCAGCTTGGAGCAGCTGTATCGACTCAGGGTGTTACATATTAACCACACACACACACACACACACACACACACACACACAAACAGTAGATAATTGGATATGGACACAGGTTTGTAGCAGTGATGCAAGAAGAGTTATGTGTGGAAATGTTGCATGATATGGAAAATTTCACAGTTGTCAACCGTCATACTGCACCTGGATCGCACTTATTGCACAATTTAAAGGGCGGGTTCATCCAAATAACAAAAACACATTTTCTCACACACATAGATACTTTTGGGTTCTTGTGACCAGGGTTTGACATCTGTCTCTCAGATTTCTGACTCTTACCCGGAACAATAGAGATGAATGGGATTTTGTTTTCTGGTGCTCAATGCACTGAAATGTTTTAGCAGCAATGTGTCTTTGCAGAAAAATAGTGTCTCAATTATCTACAGACCACAGTGTCAACATTCTTTGCAGCAAGAACAAAAAATCCATATGAAAACTGCAGTGTCTCCAGTGGATTATCTAGAGGACAAGGGACACAAATTTCTGGAAAGAGTTCTTTAAATTTTAAATATAATTGTTCAATATTTTGACATTGATCCTTCACTTAAGTAAAACTAATAGTTTAGAAACAGATAATAAAAACTAAGAGATGTTCTGAATCTCAATATGAAGACCTTGTCGTAATAATTATTATTATTTCTGTATGATTGTGTTCATATATCTGTTTAATTGTGTTAAACTATGAATTAAACTATGTGTTTCTCATGTACGGATTCACTGATCTTGTTTGGATGGTTCAACATGCTATAGATGTAATTCCCCGATAAGCTCAATGATGAATTAGGTACGTCCTTTTTGTTGAATTATATGTCTCTGATAAAAACAAAAGCAAAAAAATAAAAAATAAATAAAAATAATTAATTTAAATAGATAAAAGTGGAAATATTACCATATAAAAATATTGCATTCAAAACAGTGTTTGGATAAAAGCACAAAATTATTATTCAAAAGTAAAAATGCATGCCAAGTGTAACGAACCCTTTCAATGTGATAATATAATGTATCTTTTGTATTATATTATTAAATGTATTGCTATTGATGCATTAGTGTGTTAGCTGTATTTCAGTGTTGTGTCAGTCTGAGATGGAGTTGTGTTTTTTTTGGTGGTGTAATCTGTAACATTCATTGTATTTTATAATTCATGATAGGTTTTGTATGCTAAATTTTAATTTGAAAAGAAACTTGTAAATTTACACTTTGTACAACACCTTTGATCACTAATTAAAAAAAAAAAACATAAATATAATTTAGAAAAAAATTTGCCTAAGAATTAATGTGGAGCAGAAGTGCAAAGTAGCATAAAATGGAAACGACAAAGATTTAAAAATTCTGCTAAAATACTGTGTTTCAGTAAATGTAATTGGTTATTTCCGTCATTGTACTGTGAGCACATATTAAATTCCTTCCATTTCCATTGTAATGGGGTGAAGTCTTTCAAAAAAAAAAAGGGGGAAGGTGAAAAACGAATCCTTTATTCTCCCTATCTCCCTTCAAGGCTTTCACCATCCCACATACTCTCCTAGTTCTTGGAGAAAAAAAGGCCTTCAGTGGTCATGACAATAATATTTGTGACTGTGGTGCAAGTGTGCAAGGGTGTGACAGTGTGTGTTCACATGATCTGTGTGTGTTTGGGATAGGCCCGAGGGTTTGACAAAAGGCACACGGAAATCCCACCTCAGGCCAAACAGAGTGCATGCTGTATCTCTGTGCGTGATAGAGTCTGCGTGGTTATCAGAGACGGGGGAGGCATGGTCATATATGTGGATATTGGGCCAGCTGTATTGATCCCGGCCCTGACAGCAGGGAGCGGGGGAGGTGAGGGGGACCGGATGAGAAGAGGAGGAGGCTGATAACGGTGTCAACTCACCCAGTTGTGCTCACCTGACGCATGGGAGGGCACTGAGTTAACGCCCAACAGGCTCTCAATAGGCCTTATTCACAAAAGTCAGTCAAAGGTTTCACATGAGAGCATTGCATGGGCACAGAGGGTCATCTCTCATGTTTAGCCAAGCAGATAGTGTTGCTGGATTGTTAGTGACTCCGAGTTTGGTTTTTTTTAAGCCTTGAAATTTCTGTCCTTCTTATTTAAAGAGTGACTATGTAATCTATGTTATCTTTCAAAGGAAAAGTTGAATTCGTAAACAAACGCACCCTTGCTCAGTTTAATACTCCCAGGGGTGTTGCTGCTATAGACTTACTATAGTATAAGATGAAACTTATACTATACTATATAAAGCTTATGGTGACTAGTAGTGACCAGTTATATTCTACTATATACAGAGATCCTAGAGCTATATGCCAGACACTGCTAATTCAATTTGTTTGTTTTGTTGACTTTATCACTAGTTGTGCTACTATTACACAGCGTTTTAGCATTTACCTTAAAAATTTTACATAGTCTCACTTTAAGCAGTTTGTCATAAGATTTAATATTTGAATTTCTGCTTCAATAAATGATTCTTTTAGCTTTTACACTGACATAAAGCAAAACTATACACTACTTTCTGCCCCTGAAAGCAAAAATAGATTTGCATTTTCCTCTTACAATTTAAATTGAGTTGACAACCAAAAATTACCTTATTAGCCGGAGTTTTGCCGCTCCAGACTCACTTGGTTTGGAATGACCAGTAGGTTGTTGCGGCTAATGTTAGCTCACTTTAGAGGGATATTGCTTTGCGAATGAGTCAGTTGCTGAGTCAGTTTGCTCATGGCTCTTCTCTACTTGTGTTACTGCTACACTACCTTTGAGCATTTGCTATTATCCCATAATTGTTAGTTGTGGCCAAAGTGGCTTCTGTTCAGATAAAGGTAGTCTAGCTTTAAAGTGTAAAATGTAACCTTTGCTAAACACTTGTTGTGGCTACAGGTGTCACTAATGCTACATTTAGCTAACAGGCTAAACCAATGTAACAGTAGCACAAGTGGAGAATCCTAAACTCAGTGACGTTACCCTAATGTGCATTATAGCAACATTTAACTAGAGTTTACTAAGCTACTGGTCATATCCTGACTAAATAAGGCTGAAGTGGTAAACTACTTTTTTGTACTGAACAGTAAAATTATCTATTTTATTTCTTATGAATTCAACTTTCCACTTGTAAGAGTAAGAGTGTGCCATTTCTCCTTTAAAAACTACATAGTCTTGTGTTAAAGGCTGTGAGACGTTGATTTAGTTTCAGGTTTGTGGGTTACAAAGGACCTCACTGAAGACTCATTTCTGACAATAATAAATCACACTTATCAGAAAGCAATATTGGAGGGTTGATAAGATTAAGATTAGAGCAGTAAATTCTGTGTATGTGTGTGTGTGTGTGTGTGTGGTGCGTAAGCAAGGAGAGAGGCGACTGTCTGTCTCCATTAACACACACACACACACACACACACACACACACACACAGCAGATCAACAGATAGGGACACATACTGCAAGGAGCCTGTATGACATTTTTAAAGCCTGAATCAATCAACATGAGGAAAAGAGTCACGGACGTTTAGAATGTCTGAGTATCAATGGGATCACTATTAAACTCAGGGGCTTAAATCCTTTTCCAGCATCTGTTCAATCACCTGTACTACAATCTCACACAGCTGAGTGTATGTGACTGCTGAATTGTTGTCAATTAAGCAGCTGATTTTCTAGGGGGTTGAAATGGTAAAAAAAAAAAGTACTTTTCAGTTTGTTGTAGTGAAAATGTTTTGTATCTTTTGGTTTCAGTGAGGTAGGACACCCCCCTTTCTTCCTCTAATTGGTACCTTCCAATAAGGTAAATTAGGCACAGGTGGCAAGCTTGGTTGTAGGTCAGTAAGTGTCCTGCCCCTTTAATACTAGTTTTGTCTGTGACCACAACACCATATTTAACATCTCCTATTAAAGATGGGGGAGAGGTTGCAAAGTCAAAAAAGCTATGTTTGCTCATTTTTTGATTGTAGAGCTAAATTCAGCAAGTCATGGAAGCTAGAGGCTCATCTTTGCAAACACACAGGATTGGTAAGTGTATACAGTGGAATACATGCAAATATGTTCGGCATGAAAAAGATCAGGACCAAGTAGCATATTATAACAGTTGATGTTATGTTTGCTTGACTATGACTACGACCTGGAAATGTTGAGTTTATGTCAAATGTTTCTCTGACATCAGAAACCATTCTCCTGTGAGAACTGTGACAAGAGCTTTTGCACTCGCTATCAACTCACCAGGCATGAGCTCAGTCACAGCGGGGAAAAACCACACAAGTGAGTTGCTATTTCCCTATTTGAAATGACTTGGAGAAAAGTAAAATGTAATCTTGGGGTTTTTCCAAGATACTTTTTTTTTTTTTTTTTTTTTTTTTTTTTTTTCTTTTAAATCATTCTGAAGTGTTAACCCACTGTGGTCTCTAGATGTTTGGCTGATGGCTGCTCTGAGGCGTTTGTCACAAATGCCAGCATGAGGAACCACATGGCTCGAGTTCACCAGCACCAGGAGAAGCGATATCAAGTACAATAATCTTGGGAAAAATCCTCTTGTTTTCCTCTGTTTCGTTATGAGTATGTTGGGGATTTTCCTGCGTTGCTTTTTGCTCTTGTTGCCCTTTAGTGTAACCACCAGGGCTGTGGAAAGGATTTCAACAAGAGGAACCAACTTCAAGCACACAAGTGTGAGCACCAACAGCTTCTGCCTTTTCAGTGAGTCGCTACAACTCTTGTGCAAGAATAAACTTTTATCTGTCTTTGGCCGGCCACAATCTAAACTTTTTCTGTATCTTTTGGGATAGTTGTTCTTTCAGTGGCTGTACAAAAGAATTTCCCTCTCATGGAAAACTGAAACATCACGAGAAAGTGCACAAAGGTTGGTTGGTAACCAGAATGCTGTTTAACCCTCTCATTAAATGATTGTGTTTAACTCATAATCCCTTTCTCTGTCTCTCTGCTGCAGGTTACCCTTGTGAGGCTGAAGCATGTCCTTTCAAGGGAAAGACATGGACAGAATATCTGAAGCACAGAAAAGAACATAAAGGTATGAATGTAATACTGGGAGGTGTTAACATCTGTTTTGTTGCATTGCTCACCTTGTCGCTCATGAGCTGCTGGTGTCACAAATGATATAACATATTTTAATGACTCTCAGTCAAGGTGCTGTGTGGAGAGTGCAAAAAGCAGTTTAACAACACCTGGTTCTTGCACCAGCATAAGCTGCATGTCCACTCTGGGGAGAAGAGGATGCTGTCGTGCCCCAAAAAAGGTTGTGGCAAAAAATTCACTCATCGCTTTAACTTGGAGAGTCATGTACTGGGAGACCATGAGGGCAAGAAGCCTTTTAGCTGTGCCTATGCTGGCTGTGGGAAGAGCTTTGCCATGAAGGTAAACCTGCATGTCAATTTAATGAACCTTTTTTTTTTTTTTTTTTTTTTTTTTTTTAAATGGTAAATTCACTCAAATCAAATTAGTTGTATCCGGACATTTACAGTTTGGGTTTTACTTGTTAGAGTTTTTACATATGCATATTGACACTGCTGCATCCCCAATGCAAGAAGAGATGATTGAAATTTTATTTGCTGTGCTCAGAGCAATGGGAAAACTACATAGCAGAGCAGCGTAGCAGCACATCCCAGGTACAACAGATAATCTAGACCTAGTTGTATGGATGTTTTTCTCTGGCACTATTTTCTATAGAGGAATCTGTACAGAATGGGGTCCAGATTACTTTGAGTAATTGACATATTCAAGTATATTTCTGACCAGCAAAAATCCAAGTAACTCCAAGCTCCTGTAACTTTCATTTTACTTTGTTGAAGGCGAGTTTCAGTGGCAGATATTTTTTTTTTTTTTTTTTATTTAAAAAAAAAAAAAGAAAGTATATTAGGAACTCAAACAAATACACAGTTAGATACCACTAGAAGTGAGATGTTTTGGATTATTTATTTTTTTATTAAATTACTTATGTAGTGTAGTCTCTAACTGCTCTCATTGTTGAATAGGAAAGCCTGTGGCGACACGGAGTGGTGCATGATCCAGCAAAGAAAAAGCTGAAGGTAACCTGTCCTTGTCAACCTTTTTTTTTTTTTTTTTTTTTTTTTTTTTTTTTTTTTTTTTGGTGCTTTTATAGATGGATAGCTTTTCTCCCTTCCATCTTGTCCTTGTATTATGTGTTATGTATTTATTTTTTTTCCCCCTTCCAGAAACTGCATCCTAAAAAGAATCTGCCTGGGAGTACGGCACAGCAGGTCAGACTGGCAGCTGCAGCCAGTCAAGCAGATGCCAACAAGCTTGCTGCAAAGCTGCGCAATACAACTTTATAGATGATACCAAATCTCGAGGCTGCATTATTTAAATATCTGCTTGGATGTTTTCATTTATAGTGAAAATCCCATTTTTGTTTATTTTTCTTTATGCCAATGTGAAATAAAGCCTCATTAATACAGCACTATACTAACGCTCTTTCTATGTGTAAGTCTTAGTGTACAGTTACTAATAAACTGCCTCTTGCTCATATAAACCACACCAAACTGCCCTCTAACAGTCACTTTGCACTAGTGCACAAAAGAATGCTGTGGAGCAATTAATCCTTTGAAGGAAATGTTTATTAAACAAACAGAACACACATTCACACACATGTATAAAACTCCAGCTGATGGGACAGCTGGTTGTCATGGTGATGAGGCCTAAGGGTAGTTGAGCCTCCCAGGGTGCGGCAGGTTTCTAATAAGGCCTGAGGCTTATTCAGCTGGATACAGCGCTGGTGTTGCAGAACATCTTGATTTAAAGTGATTATAGGTCATTATCCTAGATGACAGAGGATCACAGGCTACTTTTTAAAAAATATTCTATCTCTACCCACAACGATGCATCCACCTGAATACAGCCCTGGATTCTACAACTGCCTGGTGAGATGAATACAGCACAGATCGCCTGTTAACAGTTGCAGTACCATTCTCCCTGCGGGAGTGAAGACAACATGACCATATGAACACAGCAGTGTGTTTGTGAGTGCAGTCTGTCGAAGGACGTGGCACGATCTGGATCAGTTCCCACCTGGTCAGGACAAGCGTAGTCCTGCTGGGTCTACTACAGTTCTGAATGCTTTTGGTCCTGGATTAAGCCCGGTATGGAGCGATGTACAGTAGCGTGTACCAGTTCACTTTGGCCAAGGTCGTTCTCAATATAGAACATTCTGGGTGGACTCAGCGTGGTGCGCAGCTTGCTATCTGGCCTAGCTATACCAGGCTGCCAGGCCAGGAGACCACAGTAAGCGCCACCCGGCTGCGCTGCTCCTTCAGCATGGGCACCAGAGCAGAGTGGCTCATTCCTGCTGTGGACAAGCCGTTGACTGCCACAATCATATCCCCACACCTAGGATGACACCAAGAGACAAGTCAGTGTGGAATATAAATAGGACCTGACAGCTGCAGTTATGTGCCAGTCAAACAGCTCTACAATATTCCAGTCATCTCAAATGAGCACAGTTCATAATACAATTTCTTTAATGCAAAATAACCAAAATGCACTTGTTCCAGCATCTCAAATGTTCATATTTACTGCTTCCTGATTCTTCTATAATAGTAAACTGAATATTTTTAAGTTTTGAACTGTTCATTGGACAAAACAAGACATTACTTAAATAAAATAATCAGTGTGTCTCATGGATTTGTTTTTAATAGTGCTGTATTAGGACAAAAGTGGAGTTCTATGGCACAGAGGAATAAGCTATATCAGGCTTTGGCAGCACTTGTTAGTGGGATTAACTTACTGTTTGTTTGTTTTTTTTTTATGGGATTTGTCCCACCTCTACTTTTGAACTGTAGAGTAGGGTTTGCCTTTAATCTACAACAGATGTCAATCTTTCTGGCTTGTATTCATATATCTGTAAAAAGATGGAGTCAAACGGATTGAATTTTGATTTATTGGTAGTTGGTTACATTACGACAATAGATAAGATGCTGATGACACAGCAAAAGGGCCATATCTATGACGTATAAAAATATTACACAGACAATTGCCCATGGATTGCATGACTGCTACACAACTGCAAGAACTTCATTTTTACTGAAGTTTCAAAATGCTCAAGAAAACAGGTGTTTTATCTTGAATTGTAATAATCATCATGCAGTTGTTTCTTGTTAAAGGTCTATTGAAAATCCACTACATTGAATTGTCATATAGTTCTAAAATAAATAGTTTACACAGAAAAACACAATGTAAGTGAAAATGTGTCTTTTTTTTCCTTGTGTTCCAGTTTGCAGGAGTGGCATATCGTCACGCCACTCTTATCAATCCCCAACTAGAGATCACAGTTTATCCGCCTGGTAATTCACTACTATATCACTGCTGGCATAAACCACAGACTGTCATGTGACGAACAAATGATCACTCACTTAAGGCGGCCATCATAGTACGCAGGTGTGCCAAGGACTATGGTCTTGATGAAGAACGCCTGGTTGCCGTGGCTCTCCTCGTATCCCCCAACAATGCTGAAGCCCCAACTGCCGGGATGACTCCTCCGCAGCACAATCTCATGACTACTGTGCAGGTAACTGCAGGAAAACACGAGAGCAGAGTGAGGGAGGGAGGGCCAGACAGAAAGATGAATACAAGGAATGACTTTATCCTCCACTGAGGAAAGATGAGAGAAAAAATAATATGTCTTAATCTCAAAAGTGTCTATTGTGAGGTGGTAGAAAATATCCAGTGGTATCATTTCTTCTGTTCTCAAACAGATGAAAAAGTGTTTTTATCCACTGAACTCAATATTTTTAATACCTTTAAATAAATGTGCCTCTTGCAATTTTTAAATAATTGCAGTGGAATTTAACAGTGCATTATTTCTCTACTTTGCTCAAGAGGAGCAAGAGAAGAGCAAGCAAGGTGAGTGGAGGAGAAAAAGTAGGGCTGGGCAATGTGAATTACTCTCATTACAAACCTCCGTCTGACCTCTATTTACTAATGTTGCAATTTTCAGTCAGTGGTCACGATCCCATACAAATGAAGTGAGAATAGATGCAACAACCAATGACATCTATCCAGATTTTAAACCAACAAATGTCCAAAAGCCCATAATATTGACCTATAATCAGTTATGACAATCAGAAATAATACAATGTGACAATTTATCACGATACATGTTTTAATTCATATCGTGCAGTCCTGAGAAGAAAAAGCAGCAACCTTGCATAAAAACAAATACGTTCAGTAAGGTCAGCCGAGGCATTTACACATCTGGTCATAGCTCTGCATCTAAGCAGTATGTATGTGATCTCCTCTCCCTCTGTATGTTACCTGGGCAGGCCCAGCCACATGACCCACGAGGGCGACCAGTTGGCATCAAAGTCACTGTCGTGAGTGTGAGGCAGCAGCTCATCGTGGTCATGCTCCTCCACCATGCTGACCTCCAGCACTCGCAGCTGGACTGAGGGCGAGGCAGCGCTGGCCTTCAAGGTGCCCACGGCCTCGCTGTGGCTCAGGTATGTCAAGTCCTGCCCGTTGATACTCAGTAGAACATCACCTGAAGGAGCAAGAGGACACACCTGCTGCTGATGAACTGCACATAACATAATGTGGCTTCGCTTAAGCAAAACATGCAAATTGTTTTTGATGCATACAGTATATTAATGCATATTTGACCTCGCTGAAATGCTCACCACGTTTGATTCGTCCATCTCTCGACAAGCAGCCGTGCGGTTGGACGCTGGTCACAAAGATTGGCAGCTCCCCGCTCTTACTGCCCCTCCCTCCTGCAACAGTCATGCCCAGAGACTCAAGGGGTTCCTTCTTCACTGTGATGTGTTTCTCCTTACAGGTCACACACTGCGAAAGGTCCTGTGAATATGATCGCACAGAGGTAAGACACACACACACGAACACACGCTGAGCCTAAACAAAGGTAAACGCCCATAAGTTTGCTCACTCTTTGTGCATCACACTTAAGTTTTCCTGCAGTTAAAACAGAAAATACCTCCACTAATAGAAAATAAGGGGGAAAATATCAAAATAACACTAACTAATACAAATAGTATTAAGCTATATGGTATGGATCTGTATGTGTTACCTGTTCATTAAAATAAAAATATCTACACAGATTTTTTTATACATAAAAACTGAGAATGATGATTGATTGTGATCATTACCTTCGTTCCTATAATGCAGATGTGAATCTTAAAATATAAGTGCTTGCTCAATGAAGATGTAAACACACACAGAAAACATTGAAATGCACCTACACTCACAATCCAACCCATCTCTACAAACACGCTAACGCTAACGCACACACACACGCACACACACACACATATAAGTCTTCTCCTCACTCTGTGGGTGCTGGTGCGGGACAGGTGTATGGGCACAGGACTCGGAGTAGAGCTGTGGTTAGGCAGGAAGTGATCAAGGCAGTAGAGGTCTCTGGTGGAGCTTGATTTTGGCGGTGGGGGTGGAGTTGGTTTGCTGGGTCGGCCAATGAGCAGGTGGACTCGCTCTCCACTGGCCTAGAGAGTCAGAGTCATCAGAGTCAGTGGTTTAATATCAAAATCTCAAGTGATTTATTTTTGCTCATATGCTCACTCAAATTTCAAAAGAAATCAAGGAGAAATGAACCTGTATAATCTGTGCAGCCTGTTCCGGGGTACCGTGGCGTAGGTCCTGGTCGTTAACTGCCAAAACACGGTCATTACTCCGCAGTCTGCCATCCTTTGCTGCCAGGCCTCCCTCCAACAGGTCCAACACAAACACTCCTGACTCATCCGTTCGCCGTACCAGCTTAATGCCGAGCTGCTCAGTCGAGTCCCGCTTGTGTAGGGTGATTCTCAGCGTGGCGGGGCTGGACGGCGTCCCCTCAGGAGTGGAGCAGGGTGCGTGGGGAACAGCTGGAGTGGAGGAGGAAGAGGAGGGAGGTGCCCGGGAGGCACAGCGACGCTCCCTGAGCACGGTCAGCTGCAGGGTGGTGCAGGGGCGTGCCAGCGTAGAACGAGCGAAACTGTGGGGCACGTTACTGATGTCCACATTGTTCACCTTTGGAGAGAGACATTAAAGGATATTTAAGGAAATTAAACCTGGATTTTTTTTGGTGCCACCATAAACAAAACTCACTGTATAATGTAGCTATGGCGAATGTGTTTGCAAAGAGTTGCCTATTTACACATCTGGCAGACAGAGAAACTTTAGCTCACTCGTCTTTTAGCTCTGTTTTAATCCCCACCAGCTCCCGCTAAATGCTGCACTTTCTCCATCTGGTAGTAGCTAACTGTGTCTGTCTGTTGTTCATGTTGGGCATGTAGCATACACTGCAATTATCAGATCTTTCTCATTTAAAACAGATGCCTCCTGCTCAAAGAGAGTGCTGCAAACAGTAAACCGAAACAATGAGCTAAAAGACACAATTTTGGGTGATAATTCTCTGCGGATACGTCACTGCACATCACACACGGTTGTTTGATCCATTCTTAATATAAAAATATTGACTAGAGCTTCTTTAAATAGGTATAACAATAAGCTTTAAATTGGATTTAAAAATATTTTGTATGAAAATGGGGCGTGCTCTTTGGTGAAATCATGCACTTATTTAACGAGGCAAAAAAAGGTTAAATTTAAAATGACCTCTAAAGCCTCTCACCTGTAGTATCTGATCCCCAGCCAGCAGCCTCCCGTCTCTTGCAATGACCCCGTCTCTGTACACCTCCTGAATCACGATGTTGATGAGAGGCGTCTCGTTTCCCCCGACGATGCTGATGCCCAGCTCGACATACGGGTTGGCCCGGTGGACCTCTATGGCAGTTATCTCTCCTTCAGGAAGGGAGGGCAACTTCACACAGCCTAATGGGCACACAAATCATATTACACTGCTGCATTTCAGACTTTAATTTCCACATCTTAATCATAATGTTCCCTGAACATCATTATCCTGTTGTCTAAGATTATAGCTCTTACACTCACAAGGAAGATAAACCGAAATATTTCATAGCTCAGATTTCTAGCGTTCAACCCCTTTGAGAAGATGTTCAGCAAAAATAGAGGAAGTGGTGTCATACCCTCTTCTGCAGAGAGAGGCGGGGACTCGGGGCAGTCCCAACCAGAGGAGGTGGAGCTGACAGAGCGTAGGAGGTGGATGCAGGGGTTACTAAGGGGCCGCTTCACCCTGGGGACCACGCACTCTAACCCTACCACACCTGAAGACACAGAGAGATTAAGAGACGTTTCCCATTAATGCTGTGTCTCATCAATATATTGACTCAATTCTCAATCTTAATCTTTTTTGATAATGCAGTGGATCGGCTCACTGTCTTCCTCTGTGCTCTCCTCAAAGGCAGGGTTGTCGAGGCCAGCGTCGTCTGTCCACACGGGCCCATTGCTGCTGGCGTTATTAGGTCCAGCGGGTGGAGAGGGCGTGTGGTCCCTCAGGTCTGTCTGTGGGGGCGACCTGGGAGGGCTGGTCACCATCGCTCGCTCATCCCCGCTCTCGCATCTCGGACCGTCCACGCTGGTCTGCTGACACCGCGTCCCGGGACACCTTTCACCAAGCAACAGGCGTCAGTTTGTTAGTCCATCTGACGTGTAAAGAAAATCAGGTTCAGCATCAGTTAATTTAATGTGACGCAAATGATCCCATTAGGGAATTTCTCTTTTTGTTTGTCCCCTCCTTAAAGGAGGCCAGGGTGCCAGGTCACGAGTAGCTGGGAGGGATTCAAAGGGTAAAGGAAAAGTATTTTTTGAAGGAGAGGACCCAAGTTAATTATGGTTCTAATGCACTAATGCACAAAAGATTATATAAGATTATGAGGGAATATATTTAGGGGCATGAATTTATGTACACATGTGACCATATGTATATTGTGTGTATTATTTTGGCCACAGAGGTTATTTTTTCTCTGAGCTAATAAATTAATATGTTTCTTCTCAACTCAAAACATAAAAAAAATAAAATAAAATAGTGAAAAATGTCCGACGCAACCTCCCAAGGTCCACAGTTTGCTTGTTTCAACCAACCAACTGGTACAAAAACCGCAACATATTCAATCTTAACCAATATACAAAATAGAGAGAGCCGGCAAGAAATCACATTTGAGAAGATGAGGGGGCAAAATTGAACATTGTTGCTTGATAAATCACTTAAATGATTAGATAATGACATAAGTCGTTTGCAAAGAGTTCAACCGCTCCACGGTGTTCTTTCCATCGATACATAAATCTGATTGAGGCGGGTGCATCTGTCCCGACCCACAAATAGATACTCTTAACTAAAGAACAATTAAAAACAAGCACAGACAGGCAGACTAAAGGGGTCAATGTGGTCTCACCCTTAATTGACTCTGAAGTATTTACTGTAAGTGGCAGCTTTAAGCTTGGTTGAATTATTTAAACGCTTCTGCTCTTCCATTCCTATCTCCCAAGAGAAAAAGGACCATAGAAAACGAATTGCTGTCCCATGACTCTTTATTCTTGCAATATTCAAAACGACTCACAGTGTTTAGTGTTATCACTGCGAGCATTTCTTAATTCATTCTCTTTCACATCTATCTTTGGCCTTTTTCATCAAGAAACAAGAAGAACTCACTTAACACTTGAACGAGTTAAGCTCTACTTTGGTTCAGGAACAGTGAAAGTACCTCAGCTTTCACACATACACACCGTCAGTAACAAGATCAACCAGCCCACCTTGACCACTGTGGCTTGGCGCTCTCATCTTTTAATCTAACGTCAAGTGTCGCGTCCCTAATCATCACCATAAACAACGCTGACTTACAGTCGCAGGGCGGCAGCAGACTGTAGGCTCCTGTTACTATGTTAGACATAAGTCTGCAGGGCAGGAGAATGTGAGCCCACGTGGGACTGAGGCTTAATCTTTACTAAAGAATGTCACGTTAGTCCTCGCAGTGACCTCGTTTGAGCTTTCTTAAACCATCTTTCCTCGTCTTCCCACACAATGATGTGTGCAAACTTCACTGAGATGCACCCATCTGCTGATGTGATTGACATGAAGAGTGTTAGCAATAAAGTTTAAATGGGCTGTAGCTTTGAAAAATGGGGGGGGGGGGCAGTTAAAGTAATCTCTGTATTTTCTTGTTTTTGGACTATTTTCAGACTTGGATACACTTAAAGCGCAACCCTGGAAGTTTTGAAAGATGAACAGATTGTTTCTCTCACAAATGAAAAGTTGAATTTATAAGCATTAAAACACTTTGGTTTTGCTGCTACAGCCTCACTTGGTCTGGTATGACCAATAGCTTATGGTGGCTAATGTTAGCTAATGTTAGCTAATGTTTGAAAAAGGTTGCTGTGTAACTAAGTCAGATTGCTGACTTTTACGACTCCTCTCTACTTACTGTTACACTCCATTTTACCATTCACCACTATCCTGCAATTGTCACTTGTGACTACAGTGACTGTCATTTAGAAAAAGTTTAAAGACACTTTAAAGACACAATATCGGTCGTCTATAGCGAAGGGTCTCTCGTAAAAACAGCTGACTCAGAAAAGCTTTTGCCAGCTGGTTAGCAATAGCTTGTTAGTGTGAGCTTGTTAAGGAAAATCTCCTCGACTTAACTGAGGTGTTCGGCAGTCACTGGATAACCAGTCAATAAGTTAATGTCAAAACACCAATGAGTGGTTCCTTAGCAACACACGCCATCTTAAGAAATTCAGTCACATAGATGTCTGCCCCTAAATCAATAAAACTGATTATTATCTTGTTCCCCTCAACATTAGCTATGTTTTTACACATATAAAGCATGATTTGGTCGAAATATCTCAGGCAAGAAAAAGTTAGATATCTAGATGTCGTGTAAATTCTCCAAGCATATTGTCCCGAATTTACACTTCCTCCACTCTTGGAACAACTGGCAACAACTCTTTTTTTGGTTTTCCTTATGGCAATGCTGATGCATAGACAAACACACACACACACACACACACACACACACACACACACACACACACACACACACACACACACACACTCTTCTGTTACTGTACAGCACGGGGAAACAAAGAAAGCGAGAGCAAGAGAGACAGTAAACTGAAAGGCAGACAAAAGGAAAGACAGAGGAAAAATGTGAAAGGAAAATGCCATTTTTTCATCCCAAGTCACGCTATGACCTCACATCCCACTGCATTCGACTCACCACAGGCCAGGGTTGCCCTTGGCTGTCTCACAGAAGAAATGGTTGAAAAGGTCTCTGGTGTTGAAGTTGCTCAACATGTTTGCAGAGTGAGAACATGGAGCTCCTGGTCAGCAAACCCATGACTGTGGTAGGGAACCACTAATCCCCCGTCACATGACCTACAGCCCAATAATCCCCTCAGGGTCTCACAGCACCTGGTCCAAATGGGCCAAAAGCCAAAGCGTGTGGACGGAGGGAAACCTTTAAGGTTAAGGATGACGGGAAAGTTTAACTGATCTGGACTAAGATTAATGACATCTCCAAATGTTCCTGCCAGAAGAAGGCCACAGGTCATGATGGATGGTTGGCATGGGTTTTAAAGTTATACAAAGGCAACTACAGTTGCAGCGAACAGTTATTTTCATTATCGATTAATCTGTCAATTACTTTTTAGGTTAATATGTGGATTATTTAGCCAATAAAATGGCAGAAAATTGAGAGAATGCCTGTAACAATTTCCCAGAGTGCAAAGTGATGTCTTCAAACTGCTTGTTTTGTCCAACCAACCGATCAAAACCCAAAACTATTAAATTTACAACCATAGAGAACAAAGTAAACCAGCAAATATTCACTCCTCTAAACCTAGAAACTGCTCATTTATGGCATTTTTGCTTTAAAAAATACTCATCTGAGTGACGCCAACACAAGTACGGTAAAGCTGCATTACCTATATAAAGCTTATGAAAACCTGCCAGTCATGCATGCATAGTGTTTGATCTGTATGTGTGTGTGTATGTTTGCCCACAGGTCGTGCTCTCAAGCAAGTATCCATCTATCATGTCTGTATGTAAGCTTTATTACCGGTGCTTGAGGTGTGCCTCCAGGTCACATCGTGGCATGCTGAGGGAGCAGACTGGGGTCAAAGGACAGGACACGGACAGCTTGTCCAGCAGCTTGTGAACCAGTATGCTGGATCTGCGGCACGCCTGTAGCTGTAGCCGCGTCCTGTCCAGAGGGCAGAAGTCCCTCTCCTGGAGGAAGCTACGCAGGCAGCGGGCGCAGAAGGTGTGTCCACATGGTGTATCAAGCGGCTGCACCAGCGGCTGCAGGCAGATGTGGCACACCAGGTCATCGTCCACTTCCAGGCGGTAGTTGTAAAGGTGGTTCTCCCAGGTGCGGTGGATCTGGCCACACTCGGGGCACAGAGCCTCCAGCGCTGGCTCCACCGGCACAGCTAGACCCACCTCGCAGCCTGGGCTGCCCATCTCCGCTCCTTCAACACAACTCAGCTTTGGCACAAATGACTCCAGTGGGGCTGCAGTGTTGGGAAGGGGCACACACACTCCTATCCCATAAGCTTCAGAGGATGTACAGGCTGTAGAGAGGACAGATGCCCCCCAGTGGCTGATGGCACATCACCCTGCAGGTCAGAGGGCAAAGCAAGAGGGTTAAACAGCTGTTTCAGAAAAACAACAAGTGTCTGATTATGTGCTCGTGCATTTATTCATGTGGCAAATGCTTTGTGCACGTGGGCCCACGTGTCTGCATGAGATCGAGTGTGGCACTGTGTGTGTGTGTGCGCGCGTGTGTCAGTGAGTGTGCCGAGATTATGTATTGCTGCTCCTGTCCACTAATCTGGCAGTATAATCTCTCTTTTGCTCTCGCCTGCTGCAATCTTCCAATTCCACAGAGAGGGAATTATCTGGGATTGAGGCAGAGAGAGGACACAGATCAGAGGAAGTGGGATTGGGAAAGCAACAGAGAGAGAAAACAGTGCCAGAAAGTGGAAGAAATGAGCAGACACAGAGCAAGGAAGAAGAGAAAGAGATAGGAAGAGGGGTGAAAGAGATTAATGGGATATGAGAGGCATAAAAAAAGGAAAAGAAAATAAGACAGGAGAGAGGATGGGAGGGAGCAGAAAAGCAGTGAAGTCCAGGAAAGAAAAGAAACCAAAAAAGGCAAGAAAATTAGTGAGAATTCTTTAAACATTCCCCTCGGCGTACTTGATATTTTTGGTTCAGGCCACGCGCAGTAGATGCACTCAGTCTCCTCTGCAACAGAAAGAGAACATGCCTAAAGCAAAGTCTTGAAATATAGCACTCCACCGAGCAGAGTGAGTCCCCAGAGCTAATGCACTCTGTATGCACTGATCACTTCCACAGTGTTTCACATCCAAAGCCATTCAGACCTTCAGCCCCTCTATTAGCCAAGCCCCTGTGGGCCTGATGCTATCAGCGGACAGCAGAGGGCGTGCCTCAGCACACAGCAGGCCAGCCAAGCCACAGTGACTACCTGCCTCTGTTCCAGCGAGGGTCTGCTCCTGTCTCCATGACGACCTGGAGCCTGTTCTGTTCAGTGGGGCTTGACATTCAGAGTGTAGCCGGAGAAGGATGCAGAGGAGCCACACAACAGATGCACTTCTCTCAGCAGGATGCTCTGCTCCTCCCTGGTACAGCCTGAACGCCTGTCAGACAGCACAGACAATGATGAGAGCCCCCTTGGTTCCTTTTTTGCAGCTTTTTTCGTCTCGTCTCTGTTTCTACCCATTTCCGTGACAACCTGTCTCTCCTGTCTCCTTGGCTACCGGACCGGTAGTTACTTATTTCAGCCTCCTTTAAGTACGTGCTCCTGTCTGTGTGTGACTGGCTGCTTCTGTCTCTATCCCGCAGCTGGACATGAATTAATCATGAGGACACAAGGCTTCTCTGTTCCTATAACAAAGCTGTGACATCACCACATCACACACACACACTCACACACAGACTTGTAGACATGCAAGCATAAGTCTACACAAGCAAAACCAAACACACACACGTACATCATGCACAAAAGCTTTTGAGGTACCAGATCCTGCAAATAGCCTTTATCAATAAGTAAAGTCTTCAGGTTTTCACTGTGGCAGCAGTTTAGAGCCCCGTCCGTGAAAAGCACTTAAATCTATTTTAATCATAGCTGGACCCTGTAGCAACAGATTCCTTTACACAAGTCATATGAAGACTAGCAAATGCTTGTGAAATATCTTTCTTTTAATCTCACTGTGTGTGTGTGTGTGTGTGTGTGTGTGTGCGCGCGTGTGTCTGTGTGAGAGTCCAAGGCCATGCTGTTATTGTCATTGCACTGCTTTCTATATTAATAAATAACAGTCTTGGCCCTGCACCTGTCTCTGCTCATTTTTCATTTTGTCACAAATGACAATCTAATCTTACAACACAGGACAAACCATGGACTACCTCACATGCAGGAATGACATGTTCAAATAAGATGAGATGATGTTATAGGCCACAGATTTAAAATCTCAGGTCCTGTCGGCTTAGCCTACATTTTCATAAAACCCCACCTCGTCGTCTCTTATCTTAAAAAAAATCCAGAAAGGCTGTTAGCCACTTGGAAGACCAGGCCGGCTGCTGTTCTGCAAGGTCTGTTGCAATAGGGTGCTTTTTTTCACAACAGTCAGACAGACATGCAATGATAACAACAAAAACAGACACTGATTTAATTGAGATTTGCAATCATTTTTTCAGTTGTCATAGTCCTAATTTACCTTGGCAACGCACCAACTGCAGTGTCATGATCTATAAGCAACCCGTAAGCGTTGAACGCATTTGATTAGACAAGAGCATTTTTTAATCATTGCTCCCATCTGTCTGACTCCATCCCACCCCTCCATAAGCGGAAAGGCTAGGACAGATGAAGCGACAATGGCAATATCAATGCAAAGCCAGCCACACACTGACACCGTTCATACAGACACTGAATATATGCAGATGTAGTATTACCTATTCTTACTGCTCCTCCGCGCCGCGCACTCCGGCCCCAAAAAGGGGGACGATTATTAGCTGCGGGACCTCAATCACGCATTCACCGCAACGGACCGTTCCGCAAACCCGCACGAAAACGCCCCCGTGCCTTTGGCAGCGCTGGCACCGCCCACTGCTGTCCGTCAACGGGGAGGGGCGGGGTCTGCCGCTGTCAATCCAGAGCAAAATTAGGAGTGGCTGCCAAACGGCCTGCTCCAAAAATATTATTACTTACTGCTTTAGATACATATCTTGCTATGTTGCATTTTTTTCACACAAATTCAATGTTGTACATTAGTTGTTTTTTTTAGTTTTTTAATAGTTATACTATCTCAAGATTAATAGTTATATTGTACCGCCACAAACAATTGTACAAGGATAAATGGTTAAAAAATTATCATGAGATTTTAGTATGTAGATATGATTATGACAGTATGGCAGTCCGCACCACACACTTGACCTTTGTGTAGTGCATGTGCAAAAGCCATGGATAAACCTCCTGAATCTCAGCCTGAGGCAGAATCACCTTGGTCATAATTAAGCAATTATTGTACACAAAACCAAAGCTGACAATCTTGGCACTTTCCCACAGATAGTGGGGTATTTTGGTCTTTTGGTTTATGTTATGACCTCTCAACAAGTAGGCACTTTCCATATGTTCATATCACATGTATATTGTGAATTTGACCATTTTTTGCAACATACTTTAAACTGCAATTTCTAAGTGGGCTTTGTCAACCAAACTGGATTTCTCCCTGTGGTAAACTTTGGTGTAGTTCAATTTTTTCCAGCGTAAAGTAATTGGCACCTTGCAAAGCTATGCTCTCAAAGTAGCTTCCTTTACACTGTAAAATATAACGCAATAATAAAGATTAAACTGCCTAAATAATATTGCATATACGCATAGATGAATACATAGTGCATAATTGGCTCTCTCTTTTGATACTTGAGCCCATGTGTTGGACCTGATCTTACTTAAGATACAGGACTTGTGTGTGCTACTTTGACTTAAATGAATACTTCCTCATTTAGACCATGTAAATAAAAAATACTACTTTTTTTATTCTTTTAATTTTAAAGCCCATTTAATCGATTTTGCTAACTTGTGTCCAGTTAAGTGGCTTTCGTAAAAACAATCAGGCATCGCCAAGGACAGCCAAAAAAAACAGGGTCCTCGGCGGGAGGACCTCACAGAGAGGTAAACAAAAAGGAGGTTACGTTAATTAACGTGCAATCATCGATTTTAGATGAATTAACTGTGTTGCATTAATAGGCTATAGGTTGCAACGTGTAATTGTTTACGACGCGATGGCAGAGGACAACGAGCTGGAAAAGTACGTAACATTTTTGCTGTTTATCCTCAGTTAACGTATCCAGCTGCTGTTTGCACACACTTGTAGCTAGTGTTTCCTCCAAACCCGTAACACCCATCCATCAGTAGGGAAGGATATTTTTGGTCGACAGCTGTTCTGTTCTGTTGCGTTGTAAGACAAGTGTGAGTGTGTAGTGATTGTAAGGAAACCCCGCCACTGTAATAGCCACCATTAGCTGCCGGTGCTCTGTGGTTAAAGGTCGGCTAATTCAGTGCGGCGACTCTGCTGATTCAGCAGCTCGGGTCAAACCAGGACACTGCCGCTCACTAATGATTCACTTTCTCGTCTGCTCTCTGCATCACTATGTTTTCTTTCACTTAATTAAATTATTCTCCCCCTGGCTCCCCCTTAAGGTTTTGTGCCATCTTTTTCCTCAGTTTCTCCCCACCCCCTGATGTTTGTCTGTGTTTGTCTATCTAGGCGCGCGGTAGAGGAGCTCCTCAGGGAGACTGACAGGGCTCGGGTGAGAGCAGAGACCATGGGCCCTGCAGGATGGTGAGCACTCTGTTTGACATGCCATCTGTATCAGCCTGCACACATTTGTCATTTGTTGACATTTTACTGCTACTTATCATCTTAGCTGTACTTGCACTGGGGCAATTTTTGTTTGTTGAGTGTACAGCCTACTTGTGGTGTGTTTAGATGTAGTCTGTGCACAGTTCGCCCTGTTTCCATGCTATATTCTCAGCTATGTTTTTTTTTGTGTAGATTCCCATCAGCTTCTGTGACAACAAGAGCAGCTCCTCCTGAATGCATTTACAATTATTCAGTGAAAAAATGGTACATGCTCACAATAGACTGAACAATATTAATGAGGAACTGTGAGATAAACAACACAAAAATGAAAGTGACAATGGCCTCTCCATGATGTTGACACTTAGAGGAATTGAAATACTTATTTTAAATGAACTATTTACATCCCCTGATGAAAAAAACAGCAGAAGGGATATCTTCTCTCCATTATAATCCTCTGGGATTAAAACCAGTGAAAATGGAATACAATCTTGACGTTTTATGAAAAAGTGTACATGACTTTCTGCCACCATGGTGTGATAATGAACTGTTCTCAGTGTGTCAGTACTGTATCACATCACTATGTTTGAGCTCTGTTGAAATTCCATTAATGGGTTTCTAATACTTTATACTAAACTATACATTTTCTGATCCTACTATATGGTTCTTGATAAGTGAAATGTTACTAATTACAGTTACTAATGTTTCTTCAAATTTTCATTGTGTGTAATTATTGGCCATCCTACAAAATGTCCTCATAATTATACTGATAAATGATATTGGTTAGCTAGTTATGAGATATTTTATTTTGTCAGTAATCCTAGCTAAATGCATTGTTGACTTTTTTACCTATTTTGTTTTGATGACTGCTTAATTTTAAATGATCAAAGTAAATTAAAATTCTTGCTATCAAGCTTTATTTATTCAGAGATCTCCTTTAAAAGAGAGACCTCAGGACACAGACACTAATAAAAGTGATCACAAAAATTATTAAGAATATCAACAAGTAAAGTTTTAAAGTCCCTCAAAGAATAGAGCATCTCCTAGTTCATTTAATGCTGCAGTTTATTCCAGCGGTATGATGTACAGTACTGGAAACCACCTCTCCCAGTTCAGATACAGTAGGAGCAGGGCCACAGCCAGGATTTTATAAATGCTGAGGTAATGAATCTCAGCCCCCCAACATAAGCACCCAAGACTCTGTTTTTTTAATGTTTAAAATTGCCTTAAATAAAATAAAGATTTTTTGGAGATATGACATTACATTTAAATGTATCTATTCTGCAGATGCTTTTATCCAAAGCGACTTACAAGTGAGGGACAAAACTAAAACTTAAGTGCAGTAGGAGACCTGGGTGTAAGTACTAAGCACCATATCTATTCAGTATATCAGTAATGAAGTGCACTGAAAATGCATAGTAAGTGGTAGTTAGGCATGTTTGGGTGTTAGAGGAGTTAGGAGAGGAGTTGTTCTCAGAGGAGACGGGTCTTAAAGAGATTCCTGAAAATAGAGAGGGACGCCCCTGCTCTGATAGAATTTAGTAGCTTGTTCTACCATCGGAGAAGACTGAATCATACCGACATACTGAACTGTTCATTTATTTGTTGGAATATAAGTAGTCAAATTATGTTTAAGTGATGGAATCAATCTAGGAAATACCCATAGTGTAACTGACTTTAGGTTGCTATGATCCCCAGATTCTTATAACAAAATGCAGGGGCACTGACCTAAGTGTCCTTAATGGCGTATTAATGAAAGCACAGGTGTGCTGATGCCCTCTAGATGCTAGTGATCACATCCCTTGGTTTGTCATAGAGATAGATCCAACAACCTGGTGTGTCACACTGTCAAACATCAGAGTTAAAACCTTTGCTCACTTCTTTGTCAGGTTGAGGTGTCCCCTGCGGAGCACCAACAAGCGCTTCCTCCTCAACACCCTGCGCTCCACCGGCCTGCAGCGGCACCCCAGTGAACCCAGAGACGGACACTCTGCCACAAGAGGGCGCCTGAGCAATGAGACCCCGGACAGAAGCCGTGACCGCAGCAGATCACCTCCCAGAGACTACAGGGGCAATGGAGGTCACACAGACCATAAAAGTCATCACAGGCACAGCCGGAATAATAAAGACAAAAAAGAGGACAGAGACAAAGAGAGGAATTACAGACACAGAGACAGAGACAGGAGACATGGGGAAGATGGACAGAAAAGACAATGACTTCATGAATAAAGCACTTCTGTTTAGGGGAGGAACACTGCTTTACCTGAGGCCACTCCCTTTCTAGGGCGCAGTGGTGGACACTCCTCTGTTTTCTGACCAGCCAGCACACCTCACACAGCTGCTGGAGTACTGTTCACCTGGCATGTTAGAAGGAGCCAGAAAAGACACTGATTTCACTTTTTTTCTGCTAATAAAAAAGACTAAACTTTTTTCCACACAGCAGTGGACGGTTGACTTACATGTTAGTTAATTAACTGTAATTTTTTTGGATGTTACAACCATATTATAGGTTTAGTTGATTCCCTTAAACTGCTCACACATCCAGTTACTACACTCCACAAGAATAGGTCAAAACCTAGTATATGGCTAGACAGCATATGGTCAATGTGTGAAATTGATGACGTAGATGAAAACTGTTGGGAAGCGGCTGTAAACAACTGGCATCATTGCGTCATATTTGCATTCAGCCGAGTATCAGCTGGTTTCAGGTTTATCTGTTTGCCTCTCTCCTTCTCTCGGTGCTCATATACACAGTATTTCATTACAGCTCAATTCCCAATACAGATGTTCTCATTTACAACCTGTTCATGTTGTCAAACAATGGAACAAGTTTGAAATAGTCACCGAAATGTGGCAAATTAAGACTACATGATAACCATTTCCAAGCTGCAGCTCTGAGCTGCTCCTGCTACTGTGATGAAAGTAGTTTATTTGCCTTAATAGGGGCAAAGCTCAGGGAACTGGAAGTGATACTCCGCTTCCCTGTAGCTCCCGAGCAGCCGGGAAACCAGAGTGGACGGGTGACTGCCTGTGACCAGAGGTGAACCTGTTTGCGCCAAATGATTTTGAAAGAGAAACGGTCAATGGGGAAACACCAACTCAGTCAGGTGGCTGACCAATGGTGGAAATATGATCAGTCAGTCAGGGACTGGCACCGCTGTTGTGGACATATCAATGCCAGTTACTTTACCTGCCAGTGTTGCTTATACTAAAAATGTTAATAGTAAAGTTAAAAAAGTAGTGAAAGTGAAAGTAACATTAGCTAATTCTGGGCATCACATTTTTAATACTGATATGAAACTTTGACCACACAAAAAAAACAAATGTTTCGATCAAATAAAAAAAAAATGCCAGCAGCATTAGCTGCTATTTGTGCCCATCACAAATTCAATATTGATTTGAAATAAAACATTTATGGTACTTTCCAGCATTTTTTCCACTAAGAAAAAGGCGGTACGGCAAAAAGAAAACAATAACATAATGATTCTAAAGTGAATGCGACATGATGAAACCCGTCACTAACCTTTGTCCCCTCTCTTAACTTCTGGAGTCCATGGTGAATATGAAGGAACAAAATGCTCAGCTTAACCGATATAACACAGCAGCCCATGTGCTGGAAGCACAAACTTCGGCAGAGCTGGAAGAACTACAACAACCAGCGGCTTCCGGCTGTGCGCAGACTCGGTAGCAGCCTGAAGATGGCGTCTGTCAGGAGGCAGCCGTCTGTGTTGACAGTTTTAATTCAAATTGTTTTCTGTTGTGTCGTCTACTCTTCTGTCAGAGAGGAAACCCCGGCTGAGACGGTGCGTGTCGGTTAACTTTGTAAGTGTTGATAGCTGATCACATCAGCTGTTCTGTGTTATTTGTGAATGGCAGCTGATCAATAGTAGTGACGTAAGCTCAAATGACAAATTAAATGCTGTTTCAGACTGAGAGAGCTGTAGTTAAAGTAGTCACTAAACAACAATCTCAGTTCTGCTTTTAAACAATCCTGTTATTTTACTGCCTCGTTATTCACTAAAATATTGTACTTAGCCTCATGAGCTGGGACAGTAAAATTTTCAAGCAAAAAAAAAAATCCTATCCTGTTATAATATTCTATATGAATTAGCTGACTGGAAATGAAAAGCACAATGCAAGAGAAAGAGGAGAAAACCCCACCAGAGTAATGGTAACAGGGAAACAACATATCCATGGATGAAATACAATAACAGGATTATTGTGAAGACAAAACCCTTTTGAATAAGTTTTTTTAAATTATTTTCTGTTCTTTTGTTTTTAATCAAACAATAATGTTCCAGCTTTTAATTGAATGAAACACACCTCCACACATCATTTCTTGAAACACTGTTGTTCTAGTTCCAGACTTCCAGCAGCTTCATCCTGAGGCAGCGGGAAAACATTTTGAAAACTGGGCGGTGACAGAATCCTTACTGATGCACAGCGAGAGGGAAACTGCACTTAGTGCTGGATGACATGACACCAGGTAAGCCATTTCTTGTAGTAATATGTTATATTAGTTGGGCTGTAGTTGACCTACCTGGATCATTTGCGACTTAATGTCATGTTGGATTCACAATTACTCCAGTATCACCACCGTTATGTCTCCTCTGCTTCCCTCGGCCTTTCTGCCTCCACTTTTCTCTCCTTACTCTGTCTACCTCCATCTCTTTTGCAGTGTCCTTCCAACAGCCTGTGTAAAAAGTCGGCAAACAAATTCAGTCCGCATGATTTATAGCACATGGTTATTAATTGTCAGTTACTTTACCATGATGAAAAAAAAAGCTTAAATGTCTCTCTGGCTTGTTTCCTCACTCAACATCAAATATGTTACTTTTTAGATTATGAAGAGAATTTAGTCTATTGGAAGCTGCTACACAATCAACACACTTAAAGGTACCAATCAACACCAAGACAGAAAAGAAAGAAAAACTGCTTTAGAAATATCGATTGTCATATATATCATACTATTTAAAGGTTAATGCAGCACTGTGTATTATGCTCAGTTTGTTTAGGTTGCTAAGGTGAGAGAGCTCTGAAGGTCCTGCCAACTCTACATCCCCCATCCATCTACAAGAGAGGAGGAAAAGCCTTCAGACCCACCACTGAGGAGTCCCACAGGTCATTTATTGACATGCAGCCTGTAAGTTTAGCTTTAGTTTTTCTAATTCAGTGAGGGTGGGTTTGTGTCCTGCCTGTTTAAGGCCTGGATGTTTGAAAGCAAAAAAAACTAACAGTGACTGTAAAAACAAACTCATAAATTATATATTTATGGGGCATTTCTATACTAATACAAAATAAGCTTGATAACTAAATGTCAGTTATGTTGTAACACTAAGTGACTGATGTGTAATTAACAGGTGGAGACCAACATGGTTGAGTGTTTACAAAACCTTCTTGCACATTTTGTGCCCTGGGGATGAGATGAGGATGTGCCAGCCCTTCACGATGTTTGACATCAATTACACCAGGCAGCACCTCCCCACCTGGAACTTTCTCTGGCATGCGGTGTAATGTATATTATGTACATTTGTATTCACACATAATAATCTGTGTTTTGGCAGAAAAGTTGTAAAATGTCATTAAATGCACATTTAATAATAAAAATAATAATAATAATAATAATTAATATTATGTCCCGTAGTTACACAGCGGTGGAGTTATGGTTTGGTTTTCTTGGGGTTTTTTCAGTGTAAGATAAAATCATTTTAATGTTTTTTTTCCCCACAGATTTTCACATGAATCGGAATAAACTCTCCAAGAGCCATTACAGCTCAGAACATTTTATTTTCCATGTCCTCCTCTCTCACATGACTCGTGGTTTTGGCGTAATTCTGTTTCGCTTGCAGTCGAGGAGGTTTGATTTCAATTATAATGTCATTACCATTATTCACTGGTCACAATGTTTACATAAGCCATGCTGCTGTCGCCACTGGGTAAGCACATTTTATCGCTTGTTCAACTTTTTGACATGTATATACCGGCTATCACAAACGGTTTTGTTTGTCAAAGGAGAAAAAAAAAAAATTCCTGACACTCCTACTGGTGCCCAAGTCCTCCAATAAGTTGTTTAATAATCCTGTGACTAAACACATATAATATAGTATTTCTACCTGATTTAGTACCTCTGGAAAACAGATGAACATTTGCTCAAGGTCTATCCAGATCTGGCCTTGGTCCATGTATTTAATGTAACACTCTTTTTTATTGCTCCGCATCCAGAGCGTTTTTATAAGCGTGGCAACTGTCAGTCTCTGTGGTCACGATTACCCATATGTCTATTATAGCAAAGTTAAAGCTGCATTATTCCTCGCTTAAGCCATTACGCAAAAGTTCTGTGTCTGTAAAGTCGTCTAAAATGCGTTTAACGCCCCTCATGCTTCATAAATCACGCTGTCCCTCTCCACTGTAGTGGGGGAATAGCTTCGGTTAACTGTTTCCTTCCTCTTTGAAACAATGAACAAATATAAACACCATTAAGCCATAGTGCAGGGGATGATTTGTATAGAATTGGTTTACTTGAACTTTATTGCATCGCTGAGTGCCCCATTAAGATACCATGGAAAGTGCCGTAATTGCTTTTGAAGAACTCAGTGCAAATAGTCTATAGATACACACTATCAAGGTAAAAGCCCCGTCGTCCTGTACAGTTACCTGGAGAATTGGAAAATTACACCCGTATTATAGCAGAGGCTCAAAATCTTGCATAAAGGCGCAGGTGAGCTCGCGGGCCTTTGGGGACACGCTCCGTGCGCGCGCCGGTTAATTGAGTTTTGTTGCTCTCTCCAACCTAATTGGGTTTTACCGCGAGAGCTGCTGTTTAATGGGGCGAACACACACCAGCTAAAGGCTAATGGCCAGCAAACATGGCGAGAGTGCAGCGGCTCAAGCGAGCCGCGTGTTTGCCATCGTCAAGGGCCCACGGTGCAGGGAGTGTGGGGCCACACAGGCTAAATGGTGTTAAATGATGCATTTACAGACGTGTAATGGGTACATTTTAAAAGTCAGAAAGGTGTAGACAAACCGGGGGGTGTGGGGGTGGAGATGAGCTGTGGTGTTTGAGCTTTTCACCCGAGTTTCCAAGACAACTGTCTCTCCATCCAGGTCTCTTATCTCGCAGGTCAACCAATGTTTGCGCCCATCCGTATCGATTTATCAGCCGCAGTGTGCAGACAAGAGATCTATCCATATAAATTGTCGATGGCTACATTGTTTGAGGACAATCGTACATATCCTGCACTACAAATGCGTTTCTGTCGTGCGATCTAGACTAAGAAGGACCTCTATTCAATTTTTTTTTTTGTGTGTGTGGAGGCAGGGTCCCACAGATTCTGTTGCTCCTGTGCGCAAACACAGGTGAATGCCAGGTACCTAAACGTTGCGGTATTTACAGAGGGACATTGATTTACGCGCTGGCAGCCGTTCTGTTCAATTTACTGAAAACAATCTCACAAGCCGCAGAATATCCTGGAAACTGAGGGGCTATAGGTCTGCTGTTCTGAGCAAACAGTGAAACCAATGGCTTGTGCGCTGCGGAGTCACATGGTGACAGAGTGACACACCTGTGTGGAGCAGTGAGGGCCTCGCAGTTGCGCCAGAGGCAGGTAGAGCAGAAGGTCCACGCCGAGGCAGGGCGCAGGTTCGGTACATGTGTGTGCCTCGGGTCCTCGGCAGCCATGAATCGGGAAGATCATTACTACCCCTCGCAGGTTTTTAAAGACTCCTGTGCCTATCAGAGATCACAGGGTGAGGACTACAGCCACAGCCCGCCGCCCTGCCTGTACATGAACAGGCAGGTTCACTCCGTCTACACACCGCCGTCCATGGGAGCCCTGGAGCAGGCCAGCCTTCCTGACATTGCCCCCTCTTACAGTCTACCCAGCTTGCGAGAGGATCCAGGTGTCCCTCAGCTGCACCACTCGCAGGGGCTCCAGCAGCAGGCTCTCCAGCCAGCCGCAGGTTATGGAGACACGGGGGAGCAGAGCAGATATCACCTCCCTTTCCCCTGGATGAAAACCACAAAATCCCACTCACACACCTGGAAAGGACAGTGGGCAGGTAAACCCTCGAGCCGCTGCATATCAGTAAATGGCATTTCTTTCAAATCCCAATGAAGAGACAATCTGAAAGTGCAAACGAGATTTCCTTTTCTTTGATAACATTGTAACTGCTTATCAAACAAGGCTTCAATTTAAAATCCACGGATAGTTTTGTTTACAGCATTACTCTGTAGTCATAGCATTAACAAGTGTGTTTCACCTGAGTCTTTCTGAGGCCTGTAATGACATCATGCTCCCAACAATATGATCCTGGGTGTTTCAGTTTACCTTGTCAGTCAATTTGTAAAAGGCCCGGAAGGTCAGTGCTTGCTTTTATCAGACCTTATCTTTACAAAAATGTGGGTTTTGTCTTTTCAAAACATTTTCACAAATAACCATATCTTAAGCCATCAATGGCTGGATACTATAGAGTATAATAAGCTGTTAAAACAACCAAATCTACCACACTCGCTATTGATTGATGTAGACCTGGTAATAGACTAAAAGAAGAAAAGACCTGTGGGGGTTTATATTAACAGTGAGTTGTACTATAGTTTGCAGTTTAAATTAAAGTCATTGAATCCTTTTCTTCATCACAACATTTAGGTTTTTATGGCTTTAGTTATAACCAGTGGAAAGTATTTTTGTGACGAGGGGTTTGCGTAAGAGAAATGTTCGTGCCAAAGTTTCCTCTGTTAAAATGTGCCTATAAAGTTCTCAGAGGTTTCTCCTATCAGATCAACACTTCTGCTTCAGTGATTTAATATAGGCTATGAGTCATTTTAAGCATTGATCTATACTCAATACTATTCACTGTAGGCCGCAGAGATCTCTCCTGTGACATTGCACCCTACGTTTGGTGAACTTTTACGCACAGCTTTTGTGATACAATTCAGTGATAATTATAGCAGGTTGTATGAATAAAATGTCTATTTTTATTTCTAGATAATTCAAATAATTTTAGAAACAAGCTGCAAGCAGTTTTGAAAAAGTTGAGATGATATTAAAATAGGCTTTCATACCAAAGATGCAGTGGGAAACTGCAGGATATAGTAGGCCTGTTTCTAAAACAGGTCTACTATATATCCAAAGCAGTAAAAGATCATCACTGTTCTTAGTGCCATGACAAGTATGCATTTAAACCTTGAATGGCTAAACACGATTTTTGCTGTCATAAAAAAACATTACAATTAAAAGTTACATGCATGATTTAAAAAATAACAAAAATGTAGCCTGTATGGGAATACTCTCAATTTTACTTTCACTTTGAATCAACACAAAAAGAAGCTTGGAGAAAGATTTGTTTTCACTGTCAAATCAGTTTAACACTGAGCCAATATTGTTCTTTCCTGATCTGACTGAATATGGCCGATAAATTAAATGAAATATTTGGGTGATTACTGATTTTAGGTGTAATGTAAAATGTTATTTGAATTTGGAATAAATAGATTTTTCCCATCACGGTTGTTATTTTAACACGTGTTTAAGACTTAGACTATGACTTTGAGTCCATCGGTAAAATACAGGAGGTCATTCCCCAACTGAGTTAATTCACCAAACCGTGTCCTCATCGAGTCGAGGACTCCCAGGATTCCCGTAAGAGGGAGACAGGAAGTCCCGGCAAAAATAAGGTGTAGGCTGTAGCTCGGTGGATTTATATATAAAATCACTTGTCTCACTCTCTCCACATTTGTTTTCTAAAAAAAATTCTCCAGCAATTCATCCATAGAAAAAACAACAACTTTGCATCAAGAGCCTACTTTCTTCTCAAACCACATTCATTTCTCAATTCAAACTACTTTTATCACGTTGTCGCTTTATCTAATATCTGTTCACTGCGATGAATTTATGTGGGTCACCGTATGCACAAAATCCTACTGTTGAAAAATTAAACAGCAACCTATGGCTGACCTTAACCAAAATCGAAATCTTAATTTCCATTAAATTTTACCCTATAATCTTTACCTCCAAGATCTACATTAGAAATTAATTTTGTGATTTAAAAATAACAAATTTCCCCAAGGACCTATAACAGCTTTAGATCGTCCCCATAGCCTATCACCTGTTGCTTCCGAATCTCAACGCGAACTAAGGAAGTATGTTTTGGGTAAATCTTGAGTGATTCCTAAAGGAAATTCCTCCTAACATTACAAGTGAATAAATGTTTATTTTACCAGCTATCATAAGACAAATATCCTGTGTGGTTGCTGCATGCACTTCTATAAGCCGTCCAGTAAATTTCCAGTAATAAAACAAACAAAACAACCCATTATAATTATCATAATTAATGTAAACCAAAACTAACTTTAAAACATCTGATTTGCAAAGCCACTGGTAGGCTTCTAAATCTCTGTCCGTCTCCAGGGCCGTACGTGATGGCGGAGACTGAGGAGAACAAGCGCACGAGGACTGCCTACACGCGCGCCCAGCTGCTGGAGCTCGAGAAGGAGTTCCTGTTCAACCGCTACATATCCAGGCCGCGCCGCGTGGAGCTGGCGCTGACGCTGAGCCTCACCGAGCGCCACATCAAGATCTGGTTCCAGAACCGGCGCATGAAGTGGAAAAAGGAGGAGGACCGGCGGAGGGCGAGGGGGGGCGACCCGGACCAGGACTCCTCCATCACCTCCGCAGACCAGGGGGAGGCAGCGGGAGGGGTCTCCTCCACAAACGGACCTCACACCACTACACCGCCTGTTTCCCCGCTGCACGGTCACTCTCTCTCCGCGTCTGGGTCCAGAGAGCCTGCATAGGCCCACAGAAGGTACTTATCCTTTAGATTACGATCTAGATATTGCAGGAAACTTGTTTTTCCCAGAAACTATGGAAACCAATAGAAATATGCTACAAGGCCTATATTTCAAAGAAGCACCATTTCAGAGGATTTATATTTTTTAGAAAGCCCGTTCGGCTCATTATAGGCTGCTAACAGTGGACAGAGTGAAACAGCCTCTCCTAAAGTTAGGCTGAGAGATAGCATTATTTAAGGACCACCGTGATCTTTGGATATCAGTGTGTCATTTTTGGACTTAAGGGACTTTTGGGCACCAGATGGCATGCAGAGACCAAATCACGGAGGAGAGACCCCCCACCACCCCACCCACTTTAGAGGCAGCAACATGGATTCAGTTGCACAAACTGCTGCATGGCCCTTCTCACCTCAGAATTGTGAGAAGGCCTGTCAGGAATATGTATTGGAATATTATCAATGTGCACATGTGTATATAAACCCACATCATTTAAATTGAGAAATTGCAATCAATGTTTCACTTATTTTATTGTTTGAAAAAGTCATTAAGATGAATGAATAGTACACATAATAAATTTGGAATAAGACAAATATGTCAGGTCTGATAGCAGTGACAGTCTTTACGTCCAGGAGGTTAAACTGGCACAGAGGTGAAAACCAGCATAAACTCCAGTAATTGAAGGTCACAACTTGTTTGGCGCGTCAGTGAGCACGAGACCCTGGAGGCGCAGGCGGCATATCTTCTTCACCTCCTCGATGCCGCGCGCCCTCTCCACCGCGCGCTCGTTCTGACAGCGTTCGGACAGCTGCCGTAAGATGTTCGCCTTGTCGTTCATCCGCGCGCAGATGACAAACGGGAACCCAAACCGCTCTTTGTACTCCTCGTTGAGCCGGGTCATACGCGAGGCTTCCGCGGAATTCAGCGAGTCCAGCCCGGCTCGTGCCTGCTCCTCGCGAGACTCTAGGGTCAAGGTGCCCCTTTGGAGGTCCCTGCCAGCGAGGTCCGGGTGACACCTGAGGATCCCCTCTTTACCTTAACACATGATCACTGATTACTGCATTCAATTTAGTTCATATAAAGTCTATCAGTGCCGTTACGCACAGAGTAAATACCATTTATAGGGACTAACAGCCCCTAAAACAGCCAGCCAAAGTTTCAGCAGAGTTGAAACAGAAAATATAACAAAAAGTTAATAAAATGTAGGTCTGTGTCTCACCTGATTCTGGCAGAGAATCGATGAACTCACTAATAGCAGCCTCCAAAGCAGGCAAGCTCACAAAGGGACGCCTCGACCACACAGATGCTGTTATAATGGGACATTTCTCCACCACATTGCCAAAAATGTTCACAAAATCCTCATAGGGAAGAGCATTTACTGCGTTGATGTCCATGGCTCTGTGGGGACACTGTTTAGTGGTTGCACAGCTAGTGTTTAATGACCTTCGGACAATACTAGGGTTATTGTGCTGGTGGACACACGGAATAAGCCCCTCGAAGCCCGGCTGTGGTTAATAATTCACTAGTCAGATTCAACAGACAATCAGCTGATGCATGGGAAGAGGAGTCCATTTAAGAGTTTACAAGAAAGTAAAAAACGTTGATGCAAATTTTAGATGCAGGTCGATTTCTTCGAAGTGCAAACTCTGATCTCTGGCGTCATCTAGCGCTTAAAGACAGCAACTGGCAATTATCCACTTTGTCAGGTATGTATATAGCCTATAAAAGTGGTTAGACCTGGAGGTCACCAGGGGGTCACAAGATGGTTGAGTGCATACCATTTCTGTACTTTGTCTTTTATTGTGAAATGCCGGTTAGTTATTTCTCTGAACATCTGTAAACATTACTCAAATAAAACAATCTGAGAAGGGAAAAATCACTGTTTGGTTGAGTTGAGAGTTCACACATAATGAGGGGTCACACATACAGATGGCCTCATTTCAAGTCAAAAAGTCAAATCATCAAATCATCAGCAAACGACAGATCTACATTGCAATCACCAGTTTTCCAGTTTTGACCAGTTTGAAATATGTAAAGTATATTTTATTACTTAAACATGTTGATACAATTAAAATATATATATAGAAAGCTTTGTCAAAATATATAAATGTGTATAAATAGCTGCTGATACAAGGAAATCCTTGCCATTACAATGTCTAACAATGTTTTAAAGCAGAGGGTTGTTGCCGTACAGTAACAGTGGAATACACGTATAATACAACTTAAAGCCAAAAGTTAATAAATTGCTCCAGTATATTGTCCTAATTTAGATGAAAGTTACAACCCCTGATTTACATGTCTTTATTATAAACCCTGAGAATATTTCAGATTCCTTTACAAAACCTGTTTTTAATTTTTAGCTGCACAATAAAAAATGATAAAAATATAAAAGAATAATGTATTTACATTCAGAACATATTATTATAGTGATTTTCTTCGATCCTAGCCTATATGTATAATAAAAATACTTACTTAGAACATTATGTGAAGTTATTTGAACTACATGCAACAGTTTTCTTATTTAAACCCACCTATGGTTTTAAAATATGTTTACAATATTTCATTAAAATATAAAAGAAGTGCACTCTACAATATATATGTTGAGATTATTGTATAAACTGTTTACAAATACAGATAAAATGGTTTGAACATCAAAATGGATCAAGTGATAAGTGATCACTCCCTATCAGATGGTTTGACAAGTTTCTCCTCAGCTGCCTCAGTGTCCAAGTCAGACGTTTCTGCTTTGCTCTCTTCAGTTGCATGGGTTCGACAGTAGTCGTTGGCCGACTGCGTCTTGTTCTCATCCTGTTGTGCCAAGGCAGAAATGTCGAGATCGGCTGGTGCGTTATGGTAGTCGTTGGAGGTCTGGTCGAGCATGTTGTGGTACAGCTGAAAGAGGAAGGAGGTTGTTTATGAAAAGGAAGGAAATTAGATGATAGTGCAACTTATAGATAAGATACAACGTTTACACTCTGTGCTTCAAGTCGATTATTCCTAAATAATCATTTGAGTAGATTCTACACTAAATATGTTGAGCTTTGCTCTACAGGCCTACCTTCTCCTCTCTGTCTGTCAGATGGTCACACATAAAGGACACCAGTTTGGAGAATGAAGGGCGGTTGCCGGCATCCAGGGCCCAACACTTACACATCATCTCATACCTGGAGAACAAAGACAAGTTAAAAGGAGATTTTATACATACAGTGGCTGTGGTAACTTGAAAGACTTCAAGTCTATGAAGATAATTCAGTTATCCATCATATCCAAGTCAAGGGCAGCTGGATTACTGTATTTGCTTGGTCTGGAGGATAGTGGTGGAAGTACTCAGATTTTTTACCTTGGTAAAATTATCAACATAATAATGTAAGTATTGTCAAATGTCCAATTTTGCTGTATTACATATAGATTATATTATTGGATAATGGTTGCTGATGTATTAATGTGTAAATTGCATTTTACTGGTGTAATCTGGTCATATGCTGTTGGGCAGTTCAATCTCTGACAGTGAAAATGTCACAGTTTTATAAAGACAATTCTGGCTACAGTTGGGTCTATAGTAAAAAGTAAAAAAAAATACTATGTGTGCAGTTAGTTTAACCAGTTTGTAAATCATATGAACCTGTCTGAAGAACTGACTTTATCGTGAAGAAAGCTGAATTGTTGCATTACAATTAAGAAAACTGAAATGTAATTTTACCAAACAATGAAATGTAGTCAACTGGAAGTATAACATGGAAATACTAAAGTAAAGTAGAAGTAGGCAGTAAAAACCCGCATCAGTGTGCATATTTTTACTGCTCCGCATAATTGTTTTAAATTATTAAAATATCAACTCTTATCAAGACAATGGACAGTTTTTTTTTACATCATCAAATACTGTTGCATGCAGACTGAAGACACCTACACGGACTCGTTGGCATAGTACGGACACTCCATCTTAAATCCTCTCTCAATCATCGAATAGAACGTGTGGTCCACCTTCATCCCAGGATACGGAGTGACACCTGAAACCCATAAATAAATAGGTGATTTAATGTTAAGTGTTGTGGAGGAGCAGACTTTAAACGTACTGCTCATGGAGAGTACTTGTCTGTGAGAGCTACCGAGTGAGAAGATCTCCCAGAGCAGAATGCCATAAGCCCAGACGTCACTCTTCATGGTGTACATCCCCTGGAAGATGCTCTCTGGTGCCATCCACTTCACTGGTAAACGCACCTGAAGTACAAGGGAAGCCATGTCACCCCCAGAATGTGTGAGAAGTGATGCAAGACAGACAGGATTTAGAAACAAACCAGTGATGTGAAACAGGCGCCGGTGTTATCTTACATACATTTCCTCTCACAACGTAGTTGCAGTCGTTGTCGATGTCTCGGGCCAGCCCAAAGTCGCCAATTTTCACTAGTCTGCCCTTTGTCACTAACACGTTTCGAGCTGCAAGGTCTCTGTGGATACACTGCAGATAGACAGGACCAGTGTATTTACTATCACATGCATAATCCACAAAGACCACATCCATAACGGCCATTTTGTGTTCTCTGTTTTATGTTAATTTATTGAATTGACATGTTTTTTGAAGTTTGTTCTGGAGGCACTATCAGTGTCAATGTGACAACAGTTTTACATTCATGTTTTATAATGTCCAGCAGTTGGAGAGATAAGCTAGGAAAGTTTTTAAAAATGTTTTTCATATCTACAATATAACACTGTGTATGCATGTTGGTAAAATGAAGTATATGTCTCTTTGAAAACAAATTCCTTTTTATTCTTTTTTTAGGGCTGAAACAAATTATTTTATTATCCACGCATCTGCAGATTATTTTCTAGATTGATTGTTTGGTGTCTAATATGTAAAAAATCTACATGAGAATGCAAATCAAATTTTCTCAAAGCCTAAGTTGATGTTTAAGTAGTTTGTTTTGTGTGATTAACAGTCCAAAATGACCAGATTATAAATCTAATATCAAGTAGTAAAGAAAAAATGTAAATCCTCAAAACTGAGAAGCTGGAACTAGAAATTGTTTGGTATTTTGCGTAAAATTACCTTGACAAAAAAAGCAGTTCATTTTGTCGATCAAATAATAATATAATAATAATCAATTTATTGACTAATCCTTTCATATATAGTGATACCATTAAACCTTTTTGTGTCTGTAGCAAGTGTGGACAGTTTGTCCTTTGTCTCTTACATTCTTGGAGGAGAGGAATTCCATGCCCTTGGCCACTTGGAGGGCAAAGCTCAGCAGGTCATCAAAGGTCAGGGCTTCTTGGTCGTCATCAGGATCGTCTTGGTTTTCATAGATCTCTGGGTTTGCGGATGAAAAGAGACGAGTTAGGATCAACACAGAAGAGAGGGAACTGTTACTCTCTGGTCAAGCAGATCCCCTTTTTTTGCACTTTGATGAGCTCATGTTGATATTTTAGTTTATCTCTTGACAACACGCATGTTCTCCGGTCTTTAGATGGTATTTTCTAACCTTGATACATGTGCATGTCACTGGAGTTGAGGGTGAGGAGGCTGATGTCCTCCTGCCCCCTGGTGGTAGCGGCATGCATTGGCACATAATTGTCCACTGTTAGTTGCAGCTCACTGTGAAAACAAAAAAATGATGTGAGTGATATTGTAATGTTAAACCAGGGTTCTAAAAGAATAATTAAATATATCTCTACCTATGTTTATAGAAACTAGTCTTTATGTTTGCCCTGTCCTGTGCTGACCTCTTTCCTTAACTTCCCTCACTATTGTTCCTCTTGTTCATTTGCCTTTATGTCCTCACCAAGAGTTTTTCTTAGGCTGCAGGTTGTGGTAAAGGCTGCTGAAACGGTCCTTTTTGAAAGCATCGGTCACAGACTTGTGGTAGCGCTCACTGTTGGTCTTTAGGTAGTTCAGCAGGTCTCCATAACAGCAGTACTGGAAAATCAGGTATATGGGTCCTACACGGGGAAAACAAATAAAGATTAGCATCAGCAATCACGACAGGTACTGTATGCTAAATTCCTTCTTAAGATGAAATAGATCCGAGAAAAAGTGTGCAGTATATGTGTGTAATACATAGATGTACTGTAAATGTACCTGAGTTTGTGCATGCCCCAAGCAGGTTAACAATGTTGGCGTGGTGACCGATGTGAGTCAGCATCTTGAGCTCTGACATCAGTGCCTCCTTCTCCACTGTCTGGTGTTTCTCTGCAGGGTCAGTCACCACATCAGCCACTGAAGTCAACTCCATAACATTTTTTGCATTTCACTTGTGGAATAAATATATGAAACACTGACCTTTGAGCATCTTTACAGCCACCTGCTGAGAGACTCCAGGCTTGTTGATGCCGTAGGCCGTACCTTGGAGCACCATGCCAAAAGCCCCAGAGCCAAGTTCTTTTCCTGCAGATGACACAATAATATAATAAAAACAACAAAATCATTTCATTTTTTTTTCACACTGACCTTGCAAGAGAGTGTAGCTCTATTGGTACATCTTAATGAAACTTGGAATATTATCATAAAACAGTCTGGAAGTGGTGAAAAGCAACTAAATACATTGTGTAGATACATTTTTAAGATTAAACCAGTTGTTCCCAACTTTTTTGTCTTCTGGCCCTTTTATTTATAAAAATAAAAAAAACACTGCCTAGTTGGGACCCCTTGTCACTCTTCAGATGTAAATGAGCTGATACTGGTTCTACCAAGGAGTCATTTCCATTCTAATCTTCTCGGATGGTTTCATTTAAAAAACTATCCAAGGCCGAAAGAGTTAAAACTCACATCAAAAATATCACATGAAAGCAAAGATTGGAATCATGAAAACTAATTCACATTATTGTGCCATCAATAACCCCTCACATTTACAAAGGGGCATCTGACCTGAGTATTAAACTAGCTGTAAATAAAGTAATTCAAACTAGCTCCACCGTGACCAGCTATAACAATAAAATGCTGCTTACACACTGATGCATCAGTACTAACAATTTCATATATCAATCACAGGGCAATATTTTTTTCCAACACTAGAAAATTTAGTTGATAACACTTTTGTACTTTTACTTAAATAGGATTTTAAGTACAGGGCTTTTACTTATATCTCTATAGTGTTGTATTTTTACTTGAGTAAAGGATCTGAGGAGTTCTTCCACCACTGAAGTGCTGTGTGCCGTGTCTCATGCCTTGTGTAATTCATACCCAGTTCCAGGTTCTCCCTGGGAAACTCCCATCTCAGATCGTATTCAAAGTCCTTGAAGTTGATGTAGATGTAATCATTGTCATTGGGTCCAACCATCTGGATGATCTGAAGCTGGGGCTGATACTGGGGTTTCTATTGGAAGCAAAATGGGATGCAGTGATGTCTTCACATTTCTGTGCTTGCATGTGTTTGTTTGTGTGTGTGTGTGTGTGTGTGTGTGTGTGTGTGTGTGGATGCTGATGTGTAAAACATACCTTTTTTTTGACAAAGTACATGAGCGCTATAATGACCGCTGCCAAAGCCAGAAGCAGGAGCAAACTGCCTACTTTCAGCATCATTAAGCTTTTGTCGTCAGTCCTTTGAGTGCCTAAAAACAGTGATGTTTAAAGAACAGTTTCTAATGACATCAATGTCATAAAAATACAAGGCATTCATTTAATAATTTTGTAATGTGAAAAAGATCTCACTGCTCATGGAGGACTGGTATAAGGGTCCGAAGTATATTGATTTGGAACACCAGAAGCCAACTGAATTTGTGAGGCAAAATTTTAAATGGTGGTCATGCGCTGGATCTCTGCTGAGTGAGTTCTTGATCGTTTTGTTGCAGAGGACATCAGAGTCTGTTTTAAAGGTGTCTGGGATCTCTTTCCAAAAAGAATCTGTACCACAACTGCAATGAAACAAAGAGTGGGGACTTGAAAAAATCTGAATCTGTGCACACCAGGGTTACAGTGCCCTCTGACCTGAGCACGTCTGACAGTTACCATACCTGTCATCTGGTGAAGAACATATCATCCAGGTATAATTTGCTGGCACAAGAGTCACAGTCTCAACGGTGAGGGTATCATCACTGCTGTTAACCTTCAAAATGAATTGCGGTTCGTCTGAAACAAAATCCGTGGATTTGTAAGCTTTGCTCGATTTAAACTATGCAAAATAACAGTGATAGAACTGTGCAGAGGTTATATTATTAAACAAATACCACACACACACACAAACACACACAAATCTCTCTTACCAACAACACAAACTGATATAGTCTTTGTTTCTTTTTGTCCTCCAGCTTCCAAGTGTAACTCGTAATCTCCTGATTCGAGTGGATCACATAGCTTCACAGTCCTGAGAAAACAGTGTTATAGTCATCATATCATCCTCATATATAAGTTCATTGAGCTGAGCTCCAGAAACATCACTCCCTGGAATTACCTGTGTTTTGTTACCAATTTGTCCTTGGTGCATTTAGTTTTAGTTTTATCAGGAGCCTGCCAGGAACAGTGCTGGAGTACAGGGTGGTAGCTGACACTGGCTTGCAAACAGGAGCTAGATGCATCCTTAGCTGATATAATCTTGCTCTTATCCAACTGGACAGAGAGGAAACCTTCAGCTGAAGCAACACGAGAATAAAATCAGTACAAAATGCGCCTAAATTTTATAAACAACAAGAATCATTTGGAATTTTTCAGTTGTAATTAAAAAACATAGAGAAAAGAAAGAAAAAAATGAAATGAGCTCTAACCCTGGACATGAATGGAAACAGACTTAGTTTTTTTTCCTGGACTCTTGCAGGTGTATGTACCACTGTCCTCCACACTAACTGACTCGATGAACAGGTAGATCATCAGACTTCCATCATGTGAGTCCTTTTTAATGCACATCTGGAAGAAAAACATATAGTTATGATTTAAATGGAGAAGGTCCATACAGTTATTTGTGTTTATATCTCAGGCCGAGAGTATTGAAATATGGTGGGTTAGTTTAAAAACAATCATAAAGGGAAATAATTCACATTTGTTCACATGAAAATATATATATTTTTTAAGAATCTATTTTGTCGCAGTAGAAAATTAATTGTACCTTTTTCTTGACTTTGGAAGAACAGGTTAATGTTGTGCTGTCCAGTTTTTTCCCAGCTTTCTCCCACACAAGCTTTGGAAAACCAGAACGACTCATTCGTGCACGAAGCAGTAAAGACTGTCCAGGGCTCAAAGTCGCATTAGAAACCTCATCATTCGGTAGACCCTCTTCTAGATCTAAAACACACAGTAGGGCATTGAATCACACAACAGACTTGAGTCTGACTAATTGTTTGCTACAGCATGAGTAATTAGAGATGCTTGCTGGGCTGTAAACTGCTTCTCCTCTGACTTTTTCAGGTGGTTGAAGTCCGAAGCTGAGCAAATTAGCTTGATTTTGCAATCATTTACCATGGAAAAATATTTTGTAGGATGCATCTGCTCAATTTGTTTAAATATTTAATTACCGTAGTCATACAGTTGGGAGCACTCTTCTCCTGCAGCATTCGTGGCACAGCATATCACTCCTTTATCAACATATTGGGTACTTGATACTGTGCTCCCTGTCTCTCCTCTTTTCAAAAGGAGGAGAAGTATTATTATTCAGAAAATTGTGCTACAATGAGAAGGATTTTTTGTAAAGTTAATGTCAGTACTGTTATCAGTTAAAACACGCTCTGAATTATTCATGTAATGGATATCATCTTACCCAGACCATTTAATTGTAGACTTTGGGCAGCTCTCTGAGATGCATGTGAAATCGGGGGAATACATGGTCTTATCTACACCCTCCAGTGTCAGCTGTGGTTTTGTGGGATGTTCTAGAAAAAAGTATTAATTAAATTGTTAACATTGTTTTACTACCACTAATTTATCAGCATCAAACCGTCTAGTGTGTGTTTGCTGCATGTTAAGTGTTGGACTGAGAATTGTAGAGAGGTGATTAGATACAGAAGTGCTTTTACTCACTCATTACCACATGTAAAGACACAGTCATTGAGGACTTGGTCCCATTGCTGGTTTCACAGCTCAGCGTGTACTCCCCAGAATCTGTCTCAGAGAGCGGTGGCAGGACTATCGAGAGATTCCTCTTACTGATAAAGTGTATGAAAAGGCATCTGATTAATCATAATTACACAGAAAGGGGAAACACACATTAGTACACACAACAATGTTCACATACAGTATCATTACTGGGTCTTTTCCTCTGATCCAGTGACAGACAGGGTATCCATCGAAGCCGTCTGGGGAGATGATGAGTTTCTTACCAACACACACTTCTAGGTTGACAGGACCACTTGCATTCAGATAATCAGCTGGCGCAAAACATGCCACCTGGAAAACAAAACGCACCATTTAATCACTTACTTTAAGTAGAGCTCAGTGCAGCAGCATGAAACCATCCAGTATTCATTTCTGTTCTGATGAACAGAAATGAAACAACACTAGTCTTAGTGACATTTCTCTTGCTGAGGGTTTTACAACCTCTTGCTGCTCTGCACTTGTTGCAAAGATTTTCCAAAGTCTGTTTCTTTATTGCAAAGTGAATTATTGACTCTTAAAGATATTTCACGTAACTTTGTTTCATGAGAAAACAGTAGCAACTGGTGACACTTGAGCCAACAATAGGCCAATGTGTTAGCTGTAAAAACCTACATTAAAGTATCACATTTAGTAAAATCACTCCAAATGTACTATATGCCCAATGTCTCCTCTGGACTATAGACCAGTGTTTTAAGCATATCATTGCATGCACATTTTAGTTCTCATTTCATGTGCATCTACTGGAGCTTTCCAAAAAAAAAAAAGAAAAAAAAAATTATAATGATGTTTCAGAAACATACAGTAACTCAGACAGATTTACATACATGAATTCATTTGAGCTGTTGAGTTAAAACATATAAACGATCGTGGACTTTACCTCATCATTGGGTTCACACCGCTGACTGTGTGCTGACATGACTTCAAGGGAGAGGACCCCGACAGCACACAGCAGGAGAAAGGCTGAAAGACAGAAAATGTTCTTCATTTCAAATGTTTGTATGTGCTCTCTTAGTAATTTAAAAATAAAAACAATTCAAAGAAATAGAGCCTTCATGAAAACGCAAATAAGAAAATAAGTGTAATGGAAAAAAACGTTTTAGGAATATGAACAACACCGTTATGATGATAAAGTAAGTGCTTAATTAATGCCTTTCCACCAAAGACATAGTGCTATATTTTTAGAAGCCTACTGAACATTAAGCTATATTTTATATATACAATATATAATATATATTATAATAATATAATATATAAATATTTTTGAAAACCTGATTAAGCCTAATCTTCTTTATTACACTGACAAACACATACACTATTGTGGTGTAAGATTTTGATAGCTGTTTACTCCAACGGGACTTCATGATCTCAGAACTCACCTGCACTCATATTTCTCTGCCTCCGCATCGATGCTCTTTTTGTCACTGTCACATACTCGTTACCGGTCAGACTGCGAAGCTTTGATGTGCAAGTGGAGTTCAAGTTGCTTTAAACAGAGGAAGTGATGACGTTGTCAGTCACGCCTGGCAGTAGTTTTCACAGCTCCCGGTTGGGTTTTGTTGCGCGTCCATTCCTGCAAATCCTGCAAATGCTGCGAGTGGTCAAAAAGATTGAACGGCCAAAGACTTGCTCAGAGTTAAGTGCAATTAATTCTCACACTTTGCAAAATGAAACCATATTATTTTACACATTGTTATGAAATATGCCTTGTTTAAAATGTGATGTCACCAAAAACTCTTACTGGACTCTACTTAGAAACTGATTGCCTTTAAATGTCTTATAAAATGTAAAGTCATTTTATAGGCTGCATTTGAATTTAAAAAAAAAAAAGGGAAAACACCTCCCCTATAAATATACAAAATATACATTGCATTGTATGAGCAATTTTTACAATGACAATATGATAATAAAACCACTACTATGTTTGCTGAGAAAGCCAGTGTAGTTCTGCTCAGCAGTCAGACTGCTATGATGCAAAATCAGAGTCAAAAGTCATTCTTCTGGTCAAAAGGTAAAAATAAATGCAACTCTGAATATGAATTCATATTTGAAATTTGCTGAAATTTTCACTGGAAAATATACGGTGTAATGCTTGTCAAAAGACCAAAAAATAATTGTAAGAGGGCTGCTGGGAACTATTTATAATACCACAAGGGAATATTAGGCTATAACATGGCAGATGAAATATCATACAAATACAATAATGTACATTGACTTGTGCTGTACGATGTCATATATCATAAAATCTTTAAATTAACTTTTAAAAAAGTGTTTTTTGCCCATTCCTTATTATTCTCATGTTCTCTTCTCAAATATATATATATATATATTAACGTATTAAATGTAGCATTGCAATTATGTTATTCAGTTGCTACAACTTAACATAGGTTAATTGGAAATTAACTGAATAATTTTAACTCAGCTGACAGCTGAAAACATGGACTGAAGAGAACTGATCCTGCAAACTTGGCTCAAAAGACATCTACTCCTTCAGCTTCATTATCTGTTTGCATCCTCAGTCTCCAAGTGCTGCAAGTTGAATTTGCAGCTTGCATTTACAGCAGGTAAACTCAGCCAAACGCTGTACCCACAATGCAAAGCTATGCTAGCTGGTCCCTAGCAGAGCAGCCACACTGCGAGCAAAAAACAACAACAGGCTACTTTGCGAAGACGGCGGCTGCATGGATAGCGACAACAACGACGACCAGGATTTCGCGCATGCAATGATATTTTCTTAAACCAAAGTGCATCCTAGCCTTATAATGTGAGTACTGTAGCGTCTTATGCGTTCCTCACCAGCTGAAGTGATATTAATCCGTTCCTTTAAGTGGAAACTGTTTGCAGGCTAGCTGGCTAGCTCGCTAGCTATCTGCGTCTCTCTATGTTTGAGTGTCTTCCGGCAGCAGCGGCGGCGGCAGCAGCGGTGCCATGAACAGTGGACTCCCAGCTTCAGCTGCTCCGCTCGGGGGTGCCGGGATTCCCAATGTCAAGGTGAAGTTTTGCCGATACTACGCGAAAGACAAAACGTGCTTTTATGGAGATGAGTGTCAGTTCCTGCATGAGGATCCGTCCATGGCAAGCCTGCCGCTACACGGCGGCGGCGGTAGCCCCGTCCCGTTGTCCATGGCCGGGGGTGGCGGGACGCCAGCGGGGTATTCCCTCGGTGGCACCGCGGCGGCCTGCCCGGGTGGCGGGGGGACCGGTGTGTCCAAGAAGAGCGAAACATTGGGGCCCGCAGGCACGTCTCTGGAGGGGCAGCTGTTAACCAGTGAGTAACAATTACAACAAGACAACGCCTCACATGGGGAGACTGACGGTGACTTTACTTTTGGGCCTTGTGGGACTTTGTTAAAATTTAGCCCGAGGATTCACCGAGGCCTCTTCCCCCCAAAACAACGTGGGTTACATTTCCCTGCCAAACATGATGCTACATCCTCTGTATGCAATTAGCTCGTACCGTTCTCTTTAGCTGTCTTGTGAAAACCTTTATCTTAAGATGGTGTTAGAGATACTTGATATCAACATGTAACATTAGCCATGCTGTTGCAGCTCACACGGAGGAGGCCTGGTGTTTTTGTGTGACAGCTGTGAGTGGACAGAAATCCGCGACCCAGTAACGTTAGCTAGTGGAGCTATTAGCCAGCTAGCGTTAGCTAAACTAGAGTTAATTTGGCCGCTTTGACTAACTTTAATGCGTTCTGCTTTGCCTTCAGGGGGCCGTTGTCGGTTTAAGTATTGGTGCTGTTAGTTTTCCTCCAGTTAAATCTTGTTTATGAGAACTCCAGTGTTGCTGTTTAGATGCAAGTTTAATGTTTGCTAACATTAGCGTAGCTACGCTAGCTGTTCACGGGGCATTGTTTTTTCAACTTTGTGTTTGTGTTTGCCCAACGTAAACAAACAACAAGTAACTAACATTACATGCAACTCTAGTGTTAAAAGGTACCTTCGAGGAGGAACTTTGGAAACCAGTAATTGTCGCCAAAAAGTTTGTTTCTCAAAGATATTCATACTTGATATCGCCTTGTGTCAGGCTTTAGTAGCTCACTCTGCAGTTGTAGAACTGTTTACATGCTTTCTCATTAGCTTTGTGATTGGTTAAGCAAACACTCAGTAGTGCTGATATTATCATGAATACTTTAACTTCTAATCTTAAATAAAGAACAGAATTATTTCTCATTTTCATCGGTCTAGGGAGAAAATGTTATTTGTTAAACTTTCATTTTTGTCATCCACAGTCCCAGGGATGGAGGGCGCAACCCTGAGTGATGCCAATCTTACCAACTCTTACTTCAGCAGCAGCTTTATTGGGGTCAATGGGTTTGGAAGCCCAGCAGAGTCTAAATACTCAATGATGCAGGTACAAGAGAGTAGCTGTAGGTAAAGTGGTGTCCAAAAGTCTGAGACTACTTGAATGCTTGAATAAGAAAATGATCTCAGACTTTTGGGCCCCACAGTATATGATCAGTGTAAACATACAGTGTAGCAAAGGCTGCTTTGAAAATAACAGCAGCGTTAGGTGATAATTTACTCATGAACATAAATGCACATTCGAGTGTCTTCTGTAACACATCTGTTCTTGATGCTGTTTTCTTTAGCGTATGACTACCAGCAGCAGCTCTCCCAGTCTCCTCAACGATGGTGCCAAGAACTTCAGCCACAGCACTCATGGTAAGATTCTTATAGTGCTTTGTGAAGCAGTAGTCAGCACTCTTGCACTGAATACTGTCCGAGTCCTTACACTCTATGGCCTTCCACAGATCCAGTGAACTCCCCAACATCCTCACTGTTCAGTGATTTTGGTGCTCTTAGCATTTCCCAAAGGAGAAAGGTGAGCACACAAGCACTTGGTGCTTTTAAAGTTCTGTGCTGTACTTTTTCTATTACCAGGTACATGAAACCTAGACATTATAAATTTAATGTCCATCTTTGTCTTCATTGTCTCTTAACAGGAGTGATAGATTTTATGTAATTCTTGTATGTTTTTTCTTGTGCCACCAGACTCCTAACCCGGCAGCAAGTGAGTTCATCCCTAAGGGAGCTCCACGTATGGCCACCATGGCTCAGTCCACTGTCCAAGCCTTCCCCTCACCCCTCTTCCCACATCCTGGTCTCAGCACTTCCACAGCTGCTGCACTGGCCCCAGGTGGGATCTTTGTTTTTGGAGAGCTACCAACTGAGAAATCACCCTGTTACATTTGCTTTGCTCTGCTTTTTACTGACTCAGTTTTGTTTTCCATCTTTAGCTCTGAAAATTATTTAATTCAGTAAATTTGGGAATTCCCTCTTGTGTATAGCACCACATTTGCTACTGTTGGAAAAAAAAAAACAACAGGACTAGGTCAAAATCTACTATATGTCTTGATGGTGTATTGTCAATGTGCGAAATTGAAGATGTAGTTGAAAACTGTTGTTGAGCTGCTGTAAGAAATTGATATCATCACATCATATTTGCATACTGCCTAGTGTCAGCCAGTTTCAGCTCTGTTTGTTCTGTTTGTTTCTCTCCTTCTGTGCTCACATACACAGTATTTGATTACAGCCGGTTTTCCATTCAATCTGTTCTCATTTACATGTTTTTGTACATCGTGTACATGTTTTTCTGTCTATGTTGTCAGACAACGTAACAAGTATGAAATAGTGACCGCAGCCAATTAAGATTACATGGTAACCAGCAGTCACTTTCAAGCCATTACTAACCTGCTGCTCTGAACTGCTAAAATCCTGATTTTATGACCGCCACATAGTCTGACAACATCATCACACACATAAGATAAAGTCTGTGTTGTGAATTTTGGCTATATTTACTTGTAAAATTATTACTCTGAGAGAAAGTTACAAGCGACAGAATATCCTTCTTATTTTGTCTCACACAATGCGCAGCCGCTGTCTGGGATCTACAACAGTTTTCAATTCCTGTATTTCCTCAAAAAGTGACCGGGGCCTTTATTTACCTCAACTGCAGAAGGTAACTGGCCTTTATTAGAGACAGACCTTTATTTCAGATTCCCTCTGTTTGATAGAATTGATTATACCTGCCTTTTTTTTTAAGTTGCTCCCGTTTGCAATTTCAAAGTCACTGCATTACGTGTTAATACAAACTCAAAACTTCCTGTAACCATTTAAGACAGAAAGCCTTTATAGCTTAACAGGGCCTTTATTGCTGTGTTGCGATAAACATATTGTCTCCTTTCGGTTGATGGGTTTTTCTATTCCTTACATGCAATTCAGATTTGCTAGTTTCTTTAGTTTAGCACTTACTGATGACTTCTCTCTCTCCTTCCCACTCTCCTGCTCTCTGTTGCTCGGTGTGTCTCATGTTTAATTATTCCTCTGCCTCCTTTAGTATTAATGATACATGTAATGAAAGTAGTTTATTTGCCGTTATGGAGGCGAGGCCCAATGAGTTGTAAGCACTCCTCTGCTTTCCTGCAGCTTCTGAGCAGCCAGGAAACCAGGGCGGTAAGGAGACTGCCCGTAACAAGATGTGTAGCCCTAAGCCCACAATTGGCATCCATACATGGTCCGGTTATACAAGGTTTATACCGCGTATTGTTTGGGGGAAAAAAGTCTCTAAATATAGTGACAAATGTGCTACTTGGCAACACTGCAGGCTGTAAACACCCCCTAAATAGAAACTGTGCGCCAAATCATTTTGAAAGCGCAACGGCCAATGAGCAAACTCCAACTCAGTTGTGTGGCATTTGGCTCACCAATGGTGGAAATATGGTCACGATTATAGGGCTGGATCTACTGTTTTGGTCCAGCCAAAATAGCAGATCTCGTTTGCTTTGCTTTGTTTTACCTTCAAATCTTTATATGATTGCAGTCACGTCTTTTCTTTAAGTAATATTTCCTCTTGTCTTCGATTTTAGGCATGTCCTTGTCTGCGGGGTCATCTCCTCTCCACTCTCCAAAAATCACACCGCACACCTCACCTGCCCCTCGTCGGCGCAGTCATACCCCGAACCCTGCCAACTACATGGTGCCCACCACCGCATCTGACCAGGGCACTCACATTATTCAGAAAGAGACTGTGGGGGGTACTACGTACTTCTACACAGACAACACTCCAGCGCCAATGGCTGGAATGGTATGTGCTGCACTCGGCATCCTGTTCTGTATTTTAGTCAAGAAATAATTGTAAGCTAATGCTGGGAATAACTTATAAGACTTTAAATGTCGCAAACAGACATACAAAGATGACACCCTCACACAATGACCTTTTCAGAAATAGATTGTAAATAAGAAAACGTCTGCATTTAAATCTGTCTGCATTAATAGGTTTATCTGATCTGATCTCTATACTACGCTTCAGTTTGCATGCAGCATTTTGTGTAGACATACCACAATCTTAAAAACACAGTCATTATTGTGACCTATGGGTTATTATTTGGCTTCTAACAGCAGTTTCCCATCTAACACTTCATTCAATTCGTCACATAGATTTGTGTAGCTATATGCTTCCAGTGTGGAAAAAATAATACCTGTATGATCACATTTGTTTTCATTTCTCAATAAATAGGAAGCTGTGTCTTTCTGGTTTCATCACAGGTGTTTCCTACTTACCATATCTATCCCCCTACTGCACCCCATGTGGCTTACATGCAGCCGAAAGCAAATGCCCCGTCCTTCTTCATGGCTGATGAGCTTCGACAGGTATCACCCACTCGCCCTCCTCCCTTTTCACCAAACATCCCCCTCGCCCTCTTCTCTGGAAGTCATGTCTGATGTGAAGCCCTCTTGTTTCTCCCCTCAGGAGTTGATAAACAGACATTTGATAACCATGGCCCAGATTGACCACTCAGAGAACCCAGGTAAAAAGCCTACTCTGTTGTCACAGCAAAATGTTGTAATTGATTTGGTAATTTACCTGTGTATGCAGTAGAACAGGGCAGTTTTTCAATTAAAATGTTTTTACAGTCCAAAAAAAAAGCTTTGCAATGAACAAGAGGCCATTTTGATGTTAGATTGTTGGTGTTCACAAGTAAAAACAAAAAAATATTGCATGCTTGAACAAATGAAAAGTGAAAAGTGTTGAAAAATGTTGTTTATGGTTTCTGTGGGCCTTTCTTTAGGTTATGTGAACTGTTATAACATATTGCAAGGGTGAAAACAAATCATTAAATTCATTATCTAGTGCTCATTTAGTCATGTTCATATGGGCTGTGACTTAAAGCCTGCTTACAGTTGTTTGAACCCTTTTTTTGGTTGTGTATGTATCATGCTATGTTTTTTTGCTTCTATCTTTCGCAGATGTACCATCTGAGGTGGACAGCTACCACAGTCTGTTCCCCCTCGAGCCCCTCCCCCCACCAAACCGCATGCAGAAGACCAGCAACTTCAGCTACATCACTTCCTGCTACAAGGCTGTCAACAGCAAGGATGACCTGCCTTACTGCCTGAGGAGGATACATGGTGAGAAGCAGCCTTTCAAAGACTGAAATAGCCAATGTGACAAATGATGTAATCAGGCTTTGACTCTTGTAACTTTATTAAATACGTATAGATAATTGTGCATTTCCATAGCAGCCCAAAACTCTAGTGAATTTTGCTTACATGGTATTTTGGATGAGCAGAGCAGTCAGAAAATATGAAATGCATGGGTTGTGTTAAGATAGCGTTAGATTGCTAATTTCCTGTATACCTATTCTGTATCTTTAAAATGTGTTGCGTAGGTTTCCGCCTTGTTAACACCAAGTGCATGATGCTGGTGGACATGTGGAAGAAGATCCAGCACTCCAACTCTGTAACACTGAGGGAGGTCTTCACCACCAAGGCCTTTGGAGACCACTGTAAGTGTTTACAACCATTTACAGTGCACTCAGAAAGTATTCAGATCTCTTCACTCCCATTTTTCACACTTTATGCTGCAGCCTTATGCTACAGGTTTTAAAATACATTTTTTCCCTCATCAATCTAAACTTAAGACCCCCATAATTACAAAGAGAAAATGTCATGTTTATTAAAAAGGAAAATCTGTGACATCTATGACGCTTGATATGTAGCTCAGGCGTCTTTGAGATGTTGCTACACCTCGATTGGAGTCCACCTCAGTTAAAGTCAATTGATTGGACATTATTTGGAAAGGCACACAACTGTCTATATAAGGTCTCACAGCTGACATTGCATATCAGAGAAATATCCAAACCATTAGGTTGAAGGAATTGCCTGCAGAGCTCATAGACAGGATTGTGTCGATTATGCCTGTTGCACTGAAGGTCCCCATGAGCACAGTAGCCTCCATAATTCTTAAATGGAAGAAGCGTGGAAGAACCAGTTCTCTTCTTGAGCTGGCCACCCGGCACCCCTGAGCTATTAGGGGAGAAGGACCTTGGTACAAGAGGTGACCAAGAACCTCACTCTGACTGAGCTTCAGAGGTCCTGTTTGCAGATAAGAGAAACTTCCAGATGGACAACCATCACTGCAACAATCCACTGATCTGGCCTTAATGGAGTGGCCAGACGGAAGCCTCTCTTCAGTGAAAGACAAGGCTTGGAGCTTGCAGAAAAGCACCCAAAGGACTTTCAGACTGTGAGAAAAACAAGAGTGGCACAGCCAGAGCCCTGACTTGAACACAATTGAACATCTCTAGAGAGTAATACATTTGCAAAAAACTTCTAAAATTCAGTTTTTTGGTTTGTCATTATGGGACATTGAGTGTAGATTGATAAGGGAAAATTAATTTAAATGATTTTAACATAAAAACTGAAAAAAGTGCAGGGATCTGAATACTTTCTGAAAGGACTGTATGTGTACATGTCTTGAATTTTATTCTATGTTTCTGTCGACAATTAGGAGCAATTAAGTATCCTTTTGGCTAATAGAAACTAAGATATTGTATTTAATTTTCTCATTTGATGGTCCCATGATGGTGAAGAAAAAATATTTAGGGAATACAATATAGAAAAGGTAATGATGGGGTTAATTGAAGTACGTCTAGCTGTTAGACTGTTTTCTCATAGTTGAGTTTTCTGACCTCTAACCATTGTCCACTTCTTCTTTCCTAGCTTTGGTGTTCTCTTATGACTTCCATGCGGGTGCAGAAACCATGTTCAGCAGACACTTCAATGACCCGGCTGCAGATTCGTACTTTACTAAGAGGAAGTGGGGTGAGTTGCTGTTCCCTCCCTTCCTCCCTCACACTGAAATAGACCCAGCATCACTTCAGATACCCCTCTGCACCCCTTTGCTTCACACATTCTGAGTTTGTTTACGTGTTTTGTTAAGGAAGTCAGTGGCCTGGGTCTATTTAGGTGTGTCTTGTCAGGGTTGTTGTGCTTGCATCCGATGTTTGATAGCCTAACTTGTGTACATAAAATAATTCAGATGATTTTAAAATTAAAACACGCTCATGGATGTCCCAAGGCTTCAAAGAGGATTTAAATGTTTGGAGTCTGTAAAGTGCCCTAGTTCCGACAGTTGGCATGCGTGTGTCTGTGTGAGAGAGACATGGAGAATTGGAGGAAACTGTGGCTGAAACTGATCCTAGGGCAGGTGCTGTATGACCTACCTATAGGAATGCATACAGAGGAAGCAAAACCATTCAGACCCTTGGATTTGTCCGTTCTGTCACAAACACTGTTAACAAACCACTATGTAAGAATTGTATAGAAACACATCAAATTGCCTTTAGACAAAACACTTTGACATTGTGGCTTTTGCTGTGCAGTACACACCCTAACACACTGTCACCTGTGCATCATTACTCAACCTCATGTTTATGGTTGCAGCCCTGTACGAGTGATATTTATATGTGTATACAAAGTTTTGCAGAGATGGTAAATGTGGTTACTTGAAATGTGCGTTGCATTTCCTCCCATTTACTGTCATGATAGACCTGAAACAACCAGTTATTTTAACAATTGAGTTTTGGGAATTTGTTTTTTTGTTTTTTTTCACCATTTCCTGACTGTACGTTCAACATGTGATAATTAGATTAATCAAGGGAAATTATCAGCAGGTTAATTGATAAAGAAAATTATGTTAAATTGATGGAAACTGGCGTTTCTGTCTGACAACACCAGAGAGACGGTTTATTCCAAAGATAACATTACCAAGGAAGTTGCTGACAGTTTGAGGTTTAGTTCACAAGTAATGTCTAACCCCTTCAGGCTGCGCTTTGTGTGATAAAGCGTGTCTCTGTGTGCAGGACAACATGAGCCTCCCCCGCCACGGCAGCACGCAGGTCTGCTCCCTGAGTCTCTGATCTGGGCCTACATTGTCCAGCTCAGCTCCGCCCTGCGCACCATCCACACTGCTGGCCTAGCCTGTCGTGTCATGGACCCCAGCAAGATTCTCATTACTGGCAAGACCAGGTATAAACACACACACACACACACACACACACACACACAAATACCTCAGCGGACAATCGTCACCCAGCATGGGTCGATTATTGTTGTTGATTAGTCTTGTCACCGTAACCATAAATGGAAGTGATAGTATGTGTTTCAATTTCTGACAAAGTGTAGATAAGACTGTTTGTTAACTGTAGATACATTAAAAGCAGAAGAACATTTTCCATGGAGGCCTCCTTTTTTTTCTCCACAACCGTGTGATTGTGCACGCGCGCGTGTCAACTAATGATGACAATGTTCTCTTATCTCTGTAGGTTACGGGTGAACTGTGTTGGGGTGTTTGATGTCTTAACATTTGACAACAGTCAGACCAATCATCTTGCCCTAATGCCACAGTACCAGGTACTTTCTATGATGTTTCCTGCTTACAGTCAATCACACATGAAAACAGATCTCACAATACTGTAATACAATAATCTCATACACTTATTAACTTTAGAATGTCTGGTTAAAGTTCTTTTTTAAAATGGGAGGTTAGATTAACATGTGTTTTCTCATGTAGCAAGCAGACCTAGTGTCACTGGGCAAAGTGGTGCTGGCGTTGGCATGCAACTCCCTGGCTGGCATTCAAAGGGAGAACCTGCAGAAAGCCATGGAGCTGGTGTCTATCAACTACTCTTCAGACCTCAAGAACCTCATTCTGTAAGAAACATGCATGAAGCAGCACATGTTGTCCATTTCAGACAACAAATTTTGTGTAGAATTGACACTTGTCCTAATTAAAGTTGGACACCACCCAGAATGCTGTAACTTAGCCACAAATTGTCCCATGCAACCCAGTTACCACTCCGAGATGTCTTCTGTGAGGAATCAAGGATTTCAAACCAAGATTTGACAAACATATGTTGTAAGATTCAGTAAAAAGCCCCTGTTTTACAACCAATTTTACCATTAATCAAGAGCATAAACCCTCAAGTTAGGACTATATTTTCATACCGTTTCAGAGTCTACCGCAGTCAGATATACTTTACATTCATGCATCCATCCATTATTTGCTGTTTATCTGGGGCTGGGTCACGGTGGCAGCACGCTAAGCAAGTTAGTCCAGATGTCCCTCCCCCAAGCAACGTTTTCTAGCTGAAGTCTTTCAGATCGGGAGAGATATATCTTTCCAGCATGTTATGAGTCTACTCCGACTCAAGTCTATTTCCTCTAATGCAGATTGACCTATGTTGTCATCCACCCTCTCCAGATATGTAGTTTGTGGTGGTAGTTGCATCAGCAAGTGTGATTTTCTATCTACACTTGATAAAAACATGGAAAATGCTGTCTGCAGCTCTATGTATATGAGCAAGACGGCAACTTAGACAGTGGATGTAACTTGCTACTGCATTTGTTACGGATTGAAGTCAGTATATTAGGGTTGCACGGTATACCGGTACCAGTATAGTACCGCGATACTAGATTTTTGAAAACGGTACTATACCAGCATTTAAAAACAAACGGTACTTTTATTTCATTTTATTGAATGCAAATGAATTGGTAAATTGGAGCCTGTCTCTTTAAGCACAGCGAGGCCAGCGAGTGTGACGTATGACTCGCATGTTTAGACTGAGGAGAAGAGAGAAACGACAAGTCGCGTCTTAGACAGACGGAGCGGGTTGAAGAAAATACCGTAGATAGAGATGGCAGCTGCAGAAAATTCCGTACTTGTGGTCAAAATGGGGACCCGAAGTTCGGTGTGGAAATATTTCAGGTTCAACCCGAACGATAAAGGCGAGCCACTGAACCCAGAAGCACCGCAGTCTCCGCAGGCAGTGTCTCGCAAAAGCAGGCAACACTTCAAACCTGTCGAAACATTTAAAGGACAACCATGCGGACTTGTTCCGAGACTTCAGTCAAGAACGACAGGTGATAATGTTGTTCACCTGTTCACTGCACTGTAATGTCAATGAAAGAAGTACAAAGCCCCTCCCAGCCCAGTAGTAAACCTACAGTAGCCTGCATACAGAGAGCTAAAACATGTCCATGGTTAATAAATACATTAAAAAATATATTTTTAAAAATTAAATGACATTCTTTAAATATTTAAATAACCCATTAAGGCAATACATAATATAATGAAATATTTTTTACAAAAAGTATCGAAAAGTATCGAAATACATATTGGTATAGGTATCGAAACGGAAATTTGGTATCGTGACAACCCTACAGTATATATGTATGGTCTTATTCTGTTTGGGAGGAGCTGAGACTATGTCTGCAAAGACTTACATTCATGTCATTGCATAGAAATGCAAACTTGAAGACAATTGAACTTGGTGTACACAGATTAATTGACCTTTTAACAAGACATATACCTGCCACGTTGAGGCTTTACACACATAATGTTGCAAATGGTTCCGAAGGATTTTAGGTCAAACTTATAATATAATTTTATAGTTTTGGGTCTATTCAAATTCCCCCGATAGTGCCAATTAAAAAAAGAACTGCTTTTGCACATACGTAGAGTACAGTTTGAATACCCAAAAAAAAGTGCTTTCAGACTTGAGTGTTCGCCTCAAAATAAATGTTGTCACATTTCCCAGTGGAAGAGTGCATCTATGACACAGCATGACAGCATTGGTTATTCTAACTCACCTGTTGGTAAACTCTGACTTTTTTGTTTATGTGCAGGTATCTGCTGACTGAACAGTCTCGCCTGCGCAGTGTCAATGACATTATGCCGATGATTGGAGCCCGATTCTACACACAACTAGATGCATCACAGATGAGGAATGATGTCATTGAAGAGGACCTGGCCAAGGTATATAGCAGGGTGCTACGTTTACATTCAAGAATAGTCATAAAAACACAAAGAAATTTTGTGTCTCACATAGCACTGAACAGAAAGTGGAGTATGTATATAAAATACTCCGTGAGGGGCAAGTGTATGATGCAGTCATGTTTTTCACAAGCTGATATTGTTAGGTGGTGGTCAGAAATAGGGCATTGGTTTAGTTAGCTAAGAGGGAAGTTGTGTACACACAGGATGCTGTATGGTATATTGTAGGCTTTGCAGTCTCGCTTTGAATGTAGTTTCCTCATGCACAAGCATGAATGTGTGAAACAACCGACCTTCGCCTCATCTTTTTTCTTGTTCATGCCCCGACTTCCCCTTCTTTACTCCTTGACTCTGTACACATCCACCAGAACGAAAGTACGTTGTATTTGTTGTCACTTCTAAATGCAAATAGTGATGTCAGTTTCTGCTTTAATAGGTGCCTAGCATATATCACAGAGAACTTTGTCAAAGAAATGCACAGTTTAAATGGGAAGATGTCAGTAAGATCGGTTCAGGTAACATGTGAATGCTACTGTATTCTGTAGTAATAAAAACTAGGTTATTACCTGCTTTTTATTACTTACTTCTTTTCACTACTCTGTAGTACAAAAGTAGGTTGAAAAAAAGTAGGGCATTTTTTGGTCAAACCTGCCAATGATCTGCTGATACTTGTGCTGGTGGGACAGTGTAAGTGTTTCCTGTATATCAGGCCATCTCTGTATTATGTGTCAGTTGAATGTGTAGCTGCACACAGGGAATATTGGCAGTGCTGTTTTCTTGCTTAGTCTGCGTTTTTGTTGATAAAAGATCAGAGCAGTTTAAAACATTTGAAACACATCGTTTATAAAGACCAAGAGGAACATGCGTTTAATTTTTTCATAATCCTAACTGAGCTCATGTGAACTGTGGCATGGGTTAGTTTTCATGTGAAATGTTGTGGGGCATTTTAGCGGCATCATTTCAACACCCCTGTTGTGTCAAGCTGTTGACTGTGGTTGGAATCGTTTTTTTATTTTTAAGATTCTTACTCATGACGACTGTTTCAAACAGATGTATTAGTTGTGATATATATTCATTATAGTCTGAAATGCAGCTGGGTGATATGGCCAAAAAACTAAAATTCAATTTATTTATTTTCGATTTAATTATCTTTTTTTCCAAACACTGCAAATAAAGTCTATTAAAACTAAGACAAAAAACATGATTGAAATGACATTAGAATTGTTCTTATCCTAATGGGCTTTGTCTAGTGATATAGCCATGTTCCCATAGCACAGCAAACAGGTTTTTGAGGATAGTTTTATCATAATTGAATTTTTTTTTTAAATAGCAAAATATCAGACAGAAGACCGAAGAAAAAGGTTATAGCAGTTTCCGTAAAGGCTTAATTTTGCAGTAATTTTGAGGGAGGAAAGTGTAAGCTTGAAACCACTGCGGAGGAAAGCATTGGAGGGTATGTTCCTAAACAAACATTGGAGGAAGACAAGACATTCAGTCGTTTGGTCTTCAATAATTTTCACTTTGTCCAACAGTGCAGAAAGCGTTTGACAGGGTGAGACAGGCAGAGAGGAGGAAGAGAAAGGAGAGGCAAGAGTAAATTATATCTGCAGAGACGAAAGGTGAGCTACAACTTGATGACAATCTTATGTGAAGTCAGAAACATCAAGTTTTTGTGGTATCTATAGGCGCACATGTTCAGTAGTGCAGCAGCTTGTTCTCTAAACATTTAAGAGAGAGAGAGAGAGACTGGTCTGCAGTTGGTTCAGTACTGTCGGAGCTGGCTACTGTTGTCTTCTATTTCCAGTCATACATTTTTTTAACATTAATTAATAATCAGAGATGTGAGTACACACAAAAATAAACACATTTAGAGGAAAACGAAATGCAGCCTCCTACGGTTGACTTTCAGTAATGAGGAAGTGTCTCCTGGAACCTGCGAGAAAGCGGGGTCCAGCACCACGTATGGACAGAAAGTCAATTGACACAGGATTCAGTTTCTGATAGTGTTCCCTGCCGCGGGTTCATTGTTTTTAAGGAGGAATTCTGACGTACCCTCATTGCTTGTTCATTCTTCATTCAGTAAATTCATTCCTTTCCATTTATTTATAAATCAATTTGCTTTCACGTGTATTTATTCATTTTTATTTATCCAGCAACCTGCAGTATCAAGCTACCCCATAGCATCGCTCTCTGTACAACTGCATTGGTTAAAAATCAGAACAGTCCTAAAGCTGTGTTAAAAGCTTGGTGCGAATGAGTGTGTGTGTTTGTGTGTGTGTATATTGCATATTGAATATTGCATAACACAACCCTCCAGCAGCAGAATAATTTCCTATTTGGTGGCAGTTTCTTCAAGTCCTTTCCATTTTCAGTTTGCTGCAACATCTGTAATTCTGTGTCAGTGGTTTATTTCCACCAGTATCCATCCTGTGTAACTGCTCAAAAAACCGCTAGTACTTCAGGGATGCTGTCTATGCCTTTTTCCTCCTCAAATTAGAATATTTTGGGTCTGATGAATAAAACCATTATTTGCTTATTTGCAGGAGGTACAAAATGGCCGCCTCTTCCGCCTCTTGGCCAAACTAGGCACCATCAACGAGCGGCCAGAGTAAGTCGAGCGTGTGGAAAGACCCATTAATGTGTGACTTGTGTTTCTGTTATTACTCAATGACCTTGTCTTGTGTGAATCAGGTTTCAGAAGGACCCAACGTGGTCAGAGACGGGTGACCGCTACCTGTTGAAGCTTTTCCGGGACCACCTGTTTCATCAGGTGACAGAAGCTGGGACGCCCTGGATCGACCTCAGCCACATTGTCTCCTGCCTCAACAAAGTGAGTGAACTTTTCTGTTTCTTACTCTTTTTCTTTTTTCTTTTTAAATTACATTAATGACATTTGAATATGCAGAAATTTGGGTTGTCCTTTAGTGAACTTTTTAATGTGAATAAAAGAAGGTAGAGTGGCCTATTTTCAGAACATCTTTTAATGTTTCTTGCACACTAGCTGACAACATGCATGCATTTGCGAACCAATTGCGAGTAAAAGTAGGTGTGATTGTTGGCCTACTTCCATCTCTGACCTTTAGCATTTCGCTAGCAGCCCATGAACAGCAGAAGTGATGTTTGTAAGATCATGTTCTGCTTTGCTTTCTCGAGCTAACACCAAATCTTATCAGCCTCCAACCTAACTTCTTGTATATTTTTCACAAGTTGCTTTTTTTTTTTTTTTTTTTTTTCCCCCCTTTTTTTTTTTTTTTTCCCCCCCTTATTTCAGTTCTGTTCCGCTTTTCACTGTTTAAGTCGGAAGCTGATTAAACTGGTCTTTGACTGATCTGTTTTTATTTATGTTCACATGACTTCACACACACTGATGTATCATCTGCTTATCTCAGATATACCAGTTCATCTTGGTTGACAGTAATTCAGAGATTCTCCATCTACTTGCTTCAAATTAGCGCTGCAAACAACAATTATTTTCATTGATTAATCTGCTTTAATGTTCTTGATTAACGGTTTGGTCTGAAACTGGCAGAAACACACACACACACACACACACACACACACACACACATACATCTGTGTTTGAGTGTCTTCACAAATTAAAAGAAAAAACAAAGAAGTGTCTCAGTAAGACGTTAGGCCTCCATGTGCTGCCAGAGCAGCTTGAATGGGTTTTGGCATCGACTTTCGTCTTTGGTGTTCATCTCTCTAGTAGAGTTCATTCTTCCAAAGGACATTGCCTCATTTGGTGTTTTTTGTGAAGGCCATAGCATGTGATTCACATCATTTTCATACTCATCAAACTAGTCAGTGACTCCCTGTGCCCTATGGATGTGGGCGTAGTCTCCCTGTTTAGCCACACATTTTTCAGGTTTTTCCCTTCATTTGTCACATTTCCTGTGTCTTCCTCAGCTGGACGCGGGCGTTCCTGAGAAGATCAGCCTGGTGTCTCGAGATGAGAAAAGTGTCCTGGTTGTGACTTACTCTGACCTGAAGCGCTGCTTCGACAGCACCTTCCAGGAGCTGCAGGCTGCAGCCTCCGGCTCTCTGTAGCGCCCTCTTTGGGCCCGGGGTGGGACTGCCCGGACCTGGAGCACACTATTGCACTACAGTGGAGGACCAGGCTTACGGAGATGACATCAGCATGGCGAAGGCAGCGGGGCAGGGCTTCGTGAACCTCAGTCACATACACTGACCCTGTCCACCAGGATGGCTTTTTCTAAAGTGTATTTTTTTTAGTTTTCCTAAACCCCGCAGCTGAAAATTGAAAAACAAACGGAAAAAAAAGAAAAAGGACAAACATGGAAGCTGTGATAAACGAGTATGACATTTTTTTAGATTTGGGGAACAAAACGAGAAACAAACCATGAGGTTATAAACTTTTTTCCTGCTTTTATTGTTTATTTCTACAGTTGGGGTTTATTTTTCTGAGGAGGATGCACTAAGATTTTAATTTTTTTGTTAATTTTTGTTATTTTTATGAATATGTGTGAGTGGCCTACAGGGTGTACAGAGAGAGTTAAAGCCACACACGGACATAAATACCAGAGCAGACTCACAATTAAAACAAACAACCAACAAAAAAAAAAAAAGAAATCCAGCTTTTTATTGACTGCATCTCTCATCTGGCTGGAGACCACACCCCTTCATTCTGACGCACTACGAGACGGGACACACCACTTGAGGCTTTCATTGGGGAGGGATGGCACTCGTTTAATGAAATGGGCCAGCCCGCCTTTGCCTTGATTGTTGGTTCCCCCTCAGAAAGGACAAACCACTTGGGTGGGAGGGAAGGGTTTCTTAAAACTGGAAATAAATGATGGATTTCTGACATTTTAGTTCAGCAGATTGTGGAATATCAGGCTCATATGTGTGGGGGAAGGGTGGGTGGGCTAGTATGGACTGGGATTTGGGTTTCGGGGGGTGAAACGTGGTTTCTGTTGGCACTGAGGGAAGGGGTGTCTTCTCCTGATGCTGTCAACCAAGTGTTTGTTACATATGCAGCAACCACCTTTGGTTAATGGACGCTATCGTGACATGAACTGCTCAAGGACCGGTCATTTCGATTGGCTGTCCAGCACTTGGGTGTAGCCCATGGGTGGGGCTTCTGTTGAGGTGGAGCCACAGCTGCCTCTTTGTGGAATGTCCTTATTTTGTCCCCCACCCGTCCTCTCGCCCCAATGTCCCCTTTCTTTGTCCCTCTCTCACTCTCCCCTCTTCTTACTCTTTTTGTCCCAAACTTCACTTCCCCTCAGGGGGTCTGAGCCCCTCTACATTTGAGAAAAAGTGATGCTTTTTGTGACTTTTCTAGCTGGTTTTTCTCTTTGCTCAGCTGTTGTGCAGGAATGCATGATGGGAAGTGGGAGGGCAATTCATTTTTGCCTCAATTCAACTCTTTATTATTCTGTGGACCAATTCCAGCAGGGGTTTAGGGAAAGGGAAAAAGGATAGAGGGCGAAGGAGAATAGGAACAGGGCACCAACAGTTTTTGTTTTAGTTGACTTTTTTAAGATCATGAAATAAAAACGTGCTGGAGACAAGGCAGTGGCGCTGGCTGTTGCACTCACTCGGATGGCTTGGATTTCTCTCAGGATGACAAACAGCTGGAGGGGCCCAATGATTGAATGTGTTTGGCTGTCATTGGCCGCCCCCTGTCCAGTCAGATAGATGAGCTACAGTGGAGTGGGCGGGACGTCTTCAGATGGAGGTTTTAGGAAGTTAACAGCGTTGTGGAGATCATGCTGCGAGGGATTTTCATCTTGCCCTTAAGCACAGTTCATAATTCCATTGATGATTTGAATCAAAATTGTTGACTACATGAATTTGGTGCAAACCCACTTGACCTAGAAAAACACAAGCCGAGCTCTGTTGTGGATACCTCTGCCTTTGTCTTGTTCTCAGTCGCTGTAGTTGAATGTGTCCAAACATAAGACTGTAGAACAACAGGGTCACGTGTGTGAACCACACTGTCAGATAAGAGACAAATCAAGGTGAACAGCCTAATCAAACAGTGTCTTGGCTGCAGTTGGTTTAACTCAACTTTTCAAAGTTGTCATGGATGTCAATGGTCTGTTCTTGGGGGCAATAAAACTGCAGGGAGCTGGCTGTGTTAGATCATGTACTACTTCCTCTGTTTTAGGTAAATGAACAGACAAAAACATATTTGGTGAATGTGGTGCTTTAGAAAACCCCCAAGATACAGACACAAACACAAACACCTTCAGACGCGCACACACACACACACACACACACACACACACACACACACACACACACACACACACACACACACACATGCCCCCAACTTGGCCTGCACAATGTCAGTGCTCATATCACTATCTTCCTCATCGAAACAGACACACACGCTCCAGTTACTATTAGTGATAACGTTCTTCTCCTCCCCCACGTCAACACACCTACAATCACCATCTTAGTATGTTTTATGCCCCTCTTGTGTTCATTGTCTCAAATTTTGCAATATTTGTGTGTACAGCAGTATTTTAATAAAGAATATCAAAACAGATGTGGGAGCCATGTTTTTGTAATTAAGAATGTTACAACTTCATTTACATTTGAAATATTTTATAGCATGTTTATACAATCAGGACAATACTGATGTCAACATATGGGTTGGATTTTACATAAACAATTACATTCTACAGTGATTAATCATCTTGAGGTTTGTTTTCATAATAGGAAATGTCTGCATTATAGTTCTTGTTGACTTATTACATAGTGAGATGGCAGTATCATGAGTCTTGCTGCCTATTTCAGTCTACTAGTTACTTTGAACCAATTTAATATTAATTATTTTGTATTAACATGCAATCTTTATCTTTATTTTAAATGGGGGAAAAAAGGGAAACATGTTTGTGCAAAGGCCTCGGATTGTCATTGTCCAGATATAGATTGCATGTCAATACCGAGTGTAATGGGTCTGCGTCAAGATGCCGATATTTAAAAAGCGGATGTATCTGCTCATCTCAGGTTCCTTAGTGATGCTTCAGTTATTTACATTATTGATTCATCTGCAGATTATTTTCTTGATGAATCATTTTGTCTAAACTGTCATCTACGACAAATAAAAGCAGCAAATCGTTTCACACATTTCACAATCACAATTGAGAAGCTGGAACGAGGTTGATTATTGATCGTCAAAAAAGTTGCCAATTAATTTTTCTGTCAAGCGACTAATCGTTTCAGCTCTAATGTTTAAGGGGGGAAATAGATGGAGAGGGGAAAGCTCTACGCTTCATAAGACTGTTTTTTTATGCAGTCAGTATTATTTGTAAATGCAAATACACTGTAAAAACAGCATAAGGAAATGTGTATTCTTGTTTTTGTAAATGCTGAATGACTTGAATATCAAAATATAGTCAATCTAGAATTAAATATGCACTCAGTTGCCAGTTTATTTAGGATTAACCAGCTCAAAGTAATACGGTTAAATACAACAGCCCTTCAGTAAATCCCATACTCATGAAGATTATAATGTGTATTTTTTGTTGAAATTGTTTTAGAAACTTGCTGATTCAACTTCATGGTCTCCTCGTCATTGCAGAGGGTTTAGTGTGATTTGCTTTCAAATGATTTTACATAATATTGAGAGGTATTTCAAATTTTTGATATATTTGCGGTGCATAAATTTAATCGCAGGGCTGTTGTATTACTGACTTTTATTTTTAGGTGAGCCCAGTAAACCGGTAGTGCGGCAGTGTAGTCAGATACAGACATCAAATTTAAACACCAGGTTAACAAGTGACTCATCCACGACATGACTACAGCATTAAAATAAATACAGATTGATACATTCTGTCTAACATATATAATTCAGTGGGTAATAACTTTTGTCCAGCATATAGTATCTGTGCAAGAGGAACAGTTATTTCATACAGCAGTGTTTCTCTTCACAAAGCTCAGAGCATGAGGTACCAATAAAATAGGTTCTAATAGATGTAACTCGGTAAATACATTCTTCATAATTGCGGAGGATAATTCCTGCTGGGTAATAGGCTACTTAGCTGCTCTTGGATAGGGTTGTGTGGAGATGCATTAAGATAATACTTGATCGTTGTGAGGAAGCTTTGTTGTATAACAGCATGTGATTTTTGAAACTGAGAAAAAGCAAATGAATGTTTTGTCTTCAACCTAAAGGAACATTTCTCAGTTTGGCCGAAGGAGGAAAAGGGAAACAGATTTTACCCACAGATATTATAATGAGGTAACGGATTAAAACGGCAAGTGTAAAAAAAAAAAAAAAACAAGAAAAAAATACATTCTGAGTGAATAAAAGTGATGAGCTGGAAACTATATTTACCCTGTATAAAGCTGTCAAAGAGTTAAACAAGAGCAGGTGCTAGAGGGATGGGTAGAGGAAGGCAGAGTTGTAGTCCGGAGGAGGGGAGCCGCCTTCGTCAGACTCCCAGTCACACGGCAGGATAGAAGGCTCGTAGTCACGGAGACCTTTCATGTCGTTGCACAGGTAGGGCACCTGGTTGTCCTGACACTTGAAAGTGAAGAACCTAGATATAAAGATACAAAGATTAAGAGTCATTATCTTGTTTATTATGCATTAAGCGAACAACCTGCATTCAAGCTTTTACTGATTTATATGTCGCTGTCATGCATTTAAATCATCCCCTTATCTTTTAACAAAGTGTCTGTATGATGAATATACTCCTTCACAATGGGGCTTGATTAACTTGTTCCTTCTAAGTTTGACACATTTCACAAGCAGGCAGTAATCTGTAATCTTCAATTCAGATGAAAACATTTGAATATGTGCAAGATCACCGTGCACAGAAATGAGTCAGTGGAAGGAGGAAAGTCAAGGGCTAAAAGATCGGAAATATATGAAAGGTCACCACCTGCTGAGTTTCCTGGTTTTAGTGCTGTTATTCCATGTCATATGCTTCAGTTCCTCAGATGGAAGGACCATCCCACTGTCACTCTGCTCATCCTGAAGCAGAGAGGAAGCAAACATTGCAGTAGTTTGTGACTTCTTTTTTTTTTTGTGTTTTTTTTTTTTTTTCCGTGTCTTTTTTTCCTGATGAAGTGAGTGTGCATTTTTTGTGTGTGTGTGTGTGTGTGTGTAGGTGTGCGTGCAAGCAGAAGTGAAGGTGTTCTCTTACATCAGGGTTATCTGGATCCTCACAGGGCAGTTCCTCAAAAGTCTGAAGTGTGGCCATACCTCTCATGTAACTGATTGGATAAAGATTCAAAACACAAGTTAGAAATTTCTCTACTTTCTCAACCTGTTTCCTGTTGTTTCTGTATTTAGTTTCACTTACCTCACCCCCCCCCCCCCCCCCCCCCCATCACTTTCACATCTGCACCTGTCTTGCTCATTTTTCTCCTTTCTTTTTTTGTTGACTATTTTATCCCCCTTCTCCACCATACTTGAAAACTCACATTACACACATACTTATCATCTTAAGTCAATGTATGCTACCTCAGATCTAAATGATGTGCACTAAATCACATAATGTTTTCATTTTCTCATGTCCTTACCTCAGGTTTGTGACTGCAAGTGGGTTTTCTTTCAAGGTCTCACTCCGGTTTTTGTCTCCAGTCATGAAAGATCCCAGGGGAATATAATCCTTCCCATCCTGTTGAAAAGATAGATGGAACAGTGGGGGATTTGTAGGAACTTATTTTGTTTTGTCTTTTATGGACAACAACAACAACAACAACAAAAATCATAAGCCTGAGGCCCGACCTGCTGAACCCTTGCTTGCAGCAGGTCTCCCAGTGTCTCCACCAGGTTAGTGAAGGTGGGTCGATCTGAGGGACTTGCTTCCCAACATGCCAGCATGGTGCTGTAACTGAACGCATAGAAAACACAGGTATCGAAACATTAACAGAATCACAGTTAACCGCTGTTGATCACTGCTTGTAGGGCTATACTGGATGACACACAGCTTTAAGCTTGGGTCCTCCTCCCATGCCAAAATGACAGTATCTTTTTCTATGATTTATAGTTTTCAATGTTGTTGGTTTTTTAACAAAGTTGAAGAAGTTGAACGTTGGGCTCCATCATCAGCACACCCCTTTCTCTCTGGCTTATTTCAGTGGGTTACAGTGTTTTAAAACATTTCAACCCACATCTCAGGTGTGCTGTACTCTGGTGCTCGCATCCTTGTTCCCCCTTTCAGTCTGTGGCAGAACTCCTCATCTATGTGAAGACCAGGGTACGGGGAAGCTCCTGTTGGACAAACACACGTTAATATCTGAACTAAAGCCCGAAGAATAACCAAAGAGATGAAGAAAAAGTAAACTATAAGCTTAACAAAACATTTTTAAGTGGTTTTATATTGGATTTCATTACAATGTGAGGTGTTTAAAATTTTTTGTCCTCTTACCCAGAGAGAAGATCTCCCACAGCAGAATGCCGTAGGACCACACGTCACTCTGGGTGGTGAACACCTTGTCGAAGATGGACTCGGGAGACATCCACTTCAGAGGGAGGCGGGCCTGTCAGCCAATCAGAGCACAGGAGCACAGTTACATCCTTCTTGTGAGTAAACATTGAAAAGTTTGGCTGGTTGAAAAGCTGTTAGGCTACAGATCCTTTTGAGGAAAACACAGACGGTTAACTGCTTATCTTATTTTGAAATTATGCATAGTTGTCCTATTTCAGCCACATTAATAAATACTATTTTTGTAATTTACAGAAAACCTTTTTGCCTGGAGTAGGTAAGAAAGGAAGTGACTGCAATTTTTTTTTATATTGAGGTATTTGTAGTTGTTTTTTTAATTGATATTCTGAATAATTTATTACACTATAAAATTTTTCATTGTAAGAATACTTCAAAAATTTTTACACAAAATATCTTAAAACAGATATGTCAAGTCAAGTTTTTTTTGTTTGATAATAGTATTACAATCAATGCTACTGGTTAAATGCATCGCTTAAACATTGCTGCTAAAACAGAAGTTTAACATTTTTTATTTTCTGTTTTATTTTGACGGCTCACGTGAACTCACATCTCCCTTGCGGACATAGTCGGGGTCTTTGTAGATGTCTCTGGCCAGGCCGAAGTCACAGATCTTCACCACTTTATTGTCGGACAGCAGAATGTTCCTGGCTGCCAGATCTCTGTGAATACACTGACGTAGGCACAAAGACAGCACCATCAATGAAATATATGAAACACGCACATGTGTAGATGCATGCACGCACACACACACACACACACACACACACACACACATACACACACACACACTCTCTGCACACACAGACCTTGCGAGAGGCCAGATACTCCATGCCACGCGCCACCTGGAAGCTGAAGGAGATGAGATCCTCCAGGAATAGAGGAGAGCTGGATGCAGATTTGGGATCTAGGGGGAGAGAGAGAGCAGACACAGCGATGTAAGAGAGAAAGAGAAAAAAAAAGCTGTTTCGATTTGCACAAATAAAGCTCCTGTCTCACCACAGCCCTTCTCTGTCTTCTCCCTGTGATCAAACTCTGTTCTAACGTTGCTCTGGCCATCAGAAACACTGCAGACACTCATCCCTCCATCCTTTCCTCTGGCCATCTTGGATTGGGAAAAATCAATTCATTGTTATCAAATATTTTATTAAAGAGAGTCAAAATTAGGACAGTCAAACGTCAGGATGGATTCAATGTGTCCTTAGAGATTTGTTACAGTGTTACATGCTAGTTTTGTTCAGTTTGTTGAATGGTATAAAAGAGAAATTTGTACAGCTCATTTCTTTGAAGCCACAGTTTTTAGTAATGTCTAAACCTGTGAAGAAAATAAGGAAGTACACATCCTGCTCAATAACCGATAACATCTTCGAACCTCAAAGAGATTGCAGAAGTGAGTTTTTGAAAGTATAATTTTGTAGTTGTGTGCAGCTCAAAGAGATAATTTTATTTTTCTCTTAAATGCAAGACAATGCTGAAATTTGGCCACAAACTCATATGAGCTATGTTTTTACTTCATGAAGGTCTCAGTCAATGTTAAATACAGCTATCACGACACCATCTTTAACTGCTGCCAAAGCTGCTGAGCTCACCCGGTTGTGCACAAACACCTCTCTCTTGCTCTTCAGAAAGGCAGAGAGGTTTCCATAGCGACAGTACTCAACAATGACCATCAGCGGCCCTGCACACACAGAGAGCAACAACATATATTAGAATTATGTCAAGTGTGAGAACATAAACACACACAAACACTGACATGCTGACTGCATCTCTCAATATACACATAAGTTAACTTTGGCATATATTAGGCAGATTTAGAGCACACATGCAATGAAAATCCACATACCTCCCGGCTTAGTGCAGGCTCCCAGTAGGTTGACTACATTCAGATGGTGTCCAATGTAGTTGAGGATCTTCAATTCAGTCATCAGAGCTTTGTGCTCGCTGGCTGTAGCTCCCTCTAGTGGACAATAGGCAGAAAAGAAAAACAAGTGGCACAAATGTTCTTTCTCAGAACTGTAATTTAATTTTCTAACAGAGCACCAGGGGCCTGATCTTGTACCTTTGAGCATCTTGACAGCCACAGTCCTGCAGCTGGTGGCGCCATCTATACCAAACGCACACGCCTGCATCACCTTCCCGAAGGCTCCACGTCCCAGAGGTTTCCCTGCGAGGAAGAGAAGGGAGGCGATGCTGATAGGGAAAAGGGAGGTGTGTGTTTGTGTCTAATTGAGCAACATTATTAATTACTATTATCATCCATCCTGGATGTGAGATGCAGAGATGAAGAGATGAAGAGAAGACCCCATCAGGAGTCCATCTAACTGAATCCCACCCTGATGATAGTGAGAGCTGATTAGTTCCAGTAAACACAGTCTACACCCCCCCCC
>NW_019525123.1:433521-464404 GCF_002814215.2 Seriola lalandi dorsalis
CTCCCCCCCCTCCCCCACTGGAGTTGATTAGCTCCCCACAGACAACACAGACACAAAGTCTGATTAATGGAATGAGAGTCACTCCCAATAATAGTCTGATAAGACCTATGAGAAAGTCCTCGTATCAGTTAAGTGATCTTATACACCCCCCCTCTCTCTCCCATCGTTAGATTACCCAAAATCCTCCCAGTTTCATATCACAGTCAAAGACTGTCATGCTAATGTTATCAATTTCTGCATTTAAATTTGAAAGAAAAGAAATGTACCTAATTTGAGTCGCTCCCGAGGGAACTCCCATTGGTTGGGGTCATATTGTAATCTCTCACACTGCTCCTCTATTGGCCCCTCTCCTGTGTCCAGAATGATTGACAGGTACTCTGGCTTGGTGTTTGAGGTGTTGGGCTTAAACAGATAAACAAAATAAAAAAATATTAAATATTTAAAGTAGAAGTTGCTCTGGGACATTCACATTGTATGCAATTAAATTCATAGGCTCAATCACTAAGCAACCGTGTGTTTCGAAAAATGGTTCATGTGAATGTTTTAGCTTCTCTGCCTAAATTATTCATATTTATCAGACATACTTATTATATGATTATTAATACATGTTCCAGGTTATGTTAAACAGAGTATACACGTGACAAGACAATAAAGTCTAATCTAATCCATTCTAATCTGTTCAGCATTAAAACTTTTATATGGGCAAAAATGAATAACAATATTTTCCTCTCACCTGTTTCAGTTTCCGTATGAAGAGTGTGAGCAAAAGCCAGAAGAGAGTGGCCACCACGCAGGTACAGGTGAGAGTGGGAATTTCCAAAAACGAGGATTCTGAGGCACCTGCACACAAACAAGCACACACAAAGAAACACACACGTTAAAGCTTCATTAGCTTTAATATTTCATTAGATTACATTTAGTTATTGAACACAAATTGCCCCGGAATAAGCTGCACGGGTGTAAGAATGTTGTTCCGTTCACACCACATCACAGATTTCTTTTATTATATTTGCTGTTTTTTATTTGATATTTGTATTAATCTATTTGGTTTTGATCAATTGATTTGATTGTGTCTTTCCTAAATACAGCTCTGAGATTGAAATGCGGTTTGGAATTCAACTGGAATTAAACTGAGAGAAAGAAATCACAGAAAAATACTTAATTATAACTACAGTATATAATTTTACTTTACTCAAGTTTTCTCCATGCTTCCAAGTGGGGGCACTGCGTTTTCACTGTTGCACCATATTCCACAAACAGTATCATCTATCCTCCTAATTAAATCACATTAAATTTTTTTTTTTCTTTTTTTAAAGGGGAGATGTAGAAATGCCCAGCTCAGTGCAACGCGGAGCTTTTCTGAGATGCAGGCCGGACCCTTCCGCAGGAAATAAAAACGGGAGACAGTTTCCTTCCTGACTCATCAGAATACAACAACACACACACACACACACACACACACACACACACACACACACACACACACACACACACAAACAGCCCCTCCTCCCTCCAGAACCAGACTGGGGAGCACGTCCACCACCTCTGCCAGGGAGCAGTGCTCAGTCTGGGGGGGTAGAACCAGCCTGTCCCCCCTGTCTCCACCAGACACATGAGTGTGTGTGTGTGTGTGTGTGTGTGTGTGTGTGTGTGTGTGTGTGTGTGTGTGTGTGTGTGTATGAATGTGGTGAATGAGTAAAATTGAACAAAAGCAATGTGTTTGCCACATTGGGATTATGATAGCACATACTTAGTTTATTAATCATCTTCCATTAATAGAGCTGAAACGTTACACCTCAACGTATAAATACTACATCCATGAAAACAACTATACAGCTACTTATAGAACTGAGAACAATGAACATTCAGACATACCCATATATGGAGGTGCCCCATCTTCAGGTCTGAGATCACCACAGCCAATCAAAGGCCGAGGTGCTTGAAAAACACAATTGGTTTACAGCTACTTACTGTTGACCCATATGTAGGCAGAGCTCTCTGCAGATCCCCTCTCATTGGTGGCCTGGCACGTATACAGACCCTGGTCCTCCACTGTGATTCGGTCAATATGGAGGGTCCCATCTTCTGGTGATATGACGATACCTTGCAGACGGTGGCAAATAAACTTTTACACACCAGATTACAGCTGCAAGTTACATGTTTGTGGTCTTTTTTTCTAATTCATTTTTTACCTGATCCCTGTGACAGAGTATGTTCGTCTTTGTACCATGTGATGACAGGGGTCGGGATGCCTTGAGATGGACAGCTAAGGGTCACTGAACTGCTAACGTTGACAGTACAATCTGTCAAATTATTATGCAGCAGCGGAGGCTCCAGAACTGAAAGGAGACACACAAACACGCTATGAATAGTAGAATGCTGAAGTATGAGTGTGTATTAGTACAGTGCTAAAGCAGTGTGAATCAGTACATTTATGAGCCGCTTTGCTCGAGTATTTATATTTTATGCTTTTTTTTTTATATAGAAAAATTGCACTTTTTACTCATACTACAATTTTTGACACAGTTATAGTTATTACTACAATACATTTATTATTTTAGATATACAACAGTATATAAAGTAGTTAGAATGATCCATCGATCCACTTTGATCAATTTCAACATGAATCATATACAGTATTATAGTAATATAATAATATAAAGCGGTGGGAGAGAACATTCTGCACAATAAGTCCTTTTATTTTTGATACTTAAAACTTACACTAACTGATTTTTCTGGTCATTTAAAGGCGGTGAACACAACACTGACATATGAGCAGCTCTTAAATTGATACGGAGAGCTTGTTTGCAAACAGCCTCTTATTTACACATCCAGCAGATATGGAGCAACATTAACATTCATCTGGAATCCTTTTTCTGTTCAACTGCCAATTTAAGTCCTATATTTACTTTCCTTTTTACTTTTGGTTTTTGCTTCCACATCCACAAAGACCTGAGGGAAACTGACCTCTTTAGAAGATAAATGTTCAACTATGTTCACTGAAACAGCTGCCGGCTGCGGTCCAAAAACAGTGATAAGAGCGAAACTAAAGCGTTTAACTTGCTGCTGGGAAACCAAAACAATGTGGAAAAATGCTCTGCATGGATAACTGCAGAATCAGGTGATAAATCAATGGGCATCCATCACTACAAGAAACACCTTTCACATTACAAAACTGTTACATTGTTATTATAATACTTTATATTATAGCCTTTAATGACATTTTGCTGCTAATAGTCTATATTTACTTTAACTTTAACAAGTAAAACTTTGAATAGAAGACTTTACTTATGACTGAGTACATTTTACATGGTGGTATTTCAACTATTTCTACTTGAGTAAAAGATTTAAACTAGATAAACTAAGATCAGTGTTCACAATTGTCTCAGTACAGTTGTAGCTATTTATAGACAAACAGAGATCTCTGATGAAGTGAAATCAGTGCTGCTTTCTCCACAGTTTGCTGGACCGGTGCCACTTTCGCACAGCAATTCTGCGCTGGTAGTTACACATTTCTGTGGCCTTGGGTTCAACCTGTGAGTCAGCTGACATTTGGGCCCAGAAAAACTCCACAATGCAATCCCATTTCTAAAAAGACAAAACAATGTTGTATTTCATCATGTGGACATTACGGGCCCATGAGTGCACACAATGAGTTGTAGCTTTTATGTTTCCCTCTCATGGACTATAATTACACTACAAATCTCATACACTATAATTAGATCAGATGACTCCTGATTCCGTGGAGCTCTCCATGTTTTAATTTTCCCCCATTCCCCCTCTTTTTCTCTAGTTCCCTCACTTGTTTCTCTCTGGTCACCCTGTCTCTCTAGTAATTCCTTTGTGGGGGTCCCGAGGGAGGAAGTTGTCGTGTTGAGCCCTGATTGTATAGAGAACAGCAGTAAAAGACATGAAGAAAAGTCACTTAACCAAGGCGACTGATTGTTGTTTCCCCTATCTTCCTCCTGGACAACAATTGATGATTGTCCGCGGGGGCTGGGGCCTGACAGTGTCTGATTGGCTGATTGTTCCTCCGGCCTTGTGTAGGGGCCTGTAAATGTGGCATTGTGGGAAGTGCCATTGTGTGCTCTTCCTCCAGACAAGAGCTCATTCCCACGTGAAAGAGGTGCTGAGCTGGAGCGCAAGAGCAAAGGCAGGGTGGGGCCCCAGGAAGCTGAGGGGACCCAATTCCCAAGAAGCAAGACCTCTGTGAGAGAGTGTGGGTGTTTGTTTGTTTGTATGTATGTGCAACATATGTGCACAGAAAACATCAAGAGGCAGAGAATATGGTGTGATTAACTCTCTTTAAGTTAGTAATGAACAATATTAATATAAAATACTTAATGTGCATGTGCACAGCTACACATTCAAGGCCCCTGACAACAATTCAGTTGGAGCCCCCAGACAATAAGTATCGCTAATCTGTGGCATTTTAGAGAGCTTCTGTTCAGCACTGGGTCCCCTGAATCATTCAGCCTCTGTTTCTGTTTCAGTTCTTGAAAACCAGGATTTGTATGGAGGTAAAGGAAGGCCATAAAGATGTGAATTAATGAGCAATTGAATACCTAATTGTGAAATTTAAATAGCACTGAATTTATTGCAGTGAAATATTTATACCATTTATCTGAATTCATGTGGCTTGAATTCTCCTCTAGACTTGGTTTTAATTAAATAAAAAAATTAATTAATTTTTTTCTTGTAGGTTTCAGTAAGTTAGATAGAAAATTAAAAACGACTTTATTCAGGGTTCTCAGATTAAATTATCGAATTCAAGATGAGGAATTCAAACTTGAACATCTGGGATACCAGAAATCTTTCAGATCTCTGTCCTCTAATTCCTGTAAGTCAAATGATCTGAGAAAAAAAAGACTGGAGACTGGAAATCCCTGAACACTTTAAATTTTATCTGAATTTGTGACCTTGAGAAAAAAAAGGCACATTTTGGGACTGCAAATTGACACTCAAACCATAATGTACATAAGAGGGATGGTTGTCAAAGTAAAACACACTGTGCAGACAACAAGGTAAAAACATGATCCAAAATTGCTTGAAATCAATGAAATGATAGATACACAGGTGTAATTATTCTTTTTTTTTTTTTTAAGTTCAACCAACAATGTTCTGATCATAGAGATTGAAGATGAGAATGAAGAGGAGATGAAAAAGTTGAGATTACTCACTTGTGACATCCACCTGTGTGTCCAGATGTGTCTCCTGTCCAGTCACGAGGTGGCGGGCGGAGCATCTGTAGGCTCCAGAGTCTCTGGCTGTCAGGTTGCTGAGCAACAGGACCAGAGAGTTAGAGAACTCCCCTGATGTGAGCTGCTGACTGCTTAGGGCAGGGCTGCTGGATTGGACATCCTCTGTGTCATTCACTCGTTGCCATGACATCGTGGTGTACAGGTACTTATTGGCTACACAGGTGAGATGGAGGTCCCCGCCCTCTCTTGGTTCCTCCCGCTGGTTTACACTGAAGCCTCCTGGGACGTCTGAGAGGAACCAGAAGAAATGAAGAAATGGATTGTTAGGAAAAAGAGGTAGGGAGCGGGACCATGAACAATATATAAACCTTCACTGATCTCCAGTTTGATGAATAAGCCTTCTCAGTTTCCCGACATGTGAGTCAGGATCCTGCCTGCAGCCTGAAACATACACTTTAAGACCTGATTCCACCGAACCTCCATTTTTTGTAACCTTTGATGACAATGTTGAATGGCTATTGTGGGTAAAAGCAGGTAGTGGAATACAGTGAAAAGCCTTTTTATTTACTTTAGCCATTCGAAACTTCCCGTGGAAACGGCTCGAGAGTTTCCTGATGGCAGATAGTGTTTATCTTTCCCGAACACCCCAAGGCCTCCCGAAATAAAGCGGACCTGCCAGTCCAAGGAAGTGCGCTGCATGGGGAAGTGGAACGATAAGAGCCCCAGTTTCCTGTTTCGCTATTGCTCACACACTAACAGCTCAGCACAGCCTTGTGCGCAGATACATACACATTCGTGCACAACACAAACAACCTTAACCTGTAGGCTTAGTTACAAATCTAACCCAACATCAAAGGTACACACCTGCAAGATACAGTATGTACACAATGCATGTTCATAACTTTGTTCTGGCAAGTATTTAACCTACATTAAGATACAGGTTGAAATACTTGTCCTTCTGATGTGCCATATAACAGATTTCCAGATGTTCAGAAATTTCCATAATACTGGATTTAAAACATCCAGTTTAGTTCTTACACCTGAACTCTGAACTCTATTTCACATCTTTCCTCAAAAAATGATAAAATTTGTGATCAAAAAACACTTAAGGCAGTAAAAAGTTTCAGTATTTCTTCAATATATAACTAACAATGCAATATAAGGATGCAGTATATTGCAATACACTGACGGAACCAGCTGCTGTACCGTCACTACAGGTCCAGTCTAGACTCAAGTTCGAGCTCTGAGGTCTGTTAGTCTGGAGCTTAACACACACTGCACTGACCTTGCTGGTGTGTCTCTTTGTTCTCTGACACAGCGCCTCCTGTCATACTAACAGTGAAATAATCTCAGCACAGTAGTAAGACTTCATCCAAGGCCGGCCCAAGGAATAAGTGAACTAAGCGGCTGCTTTGGGCCCCCCTGTGGCCACCAGGGGGCCCCCAAGAGTGCTTGAAAAGGCCCACTATATATATATATATATATATATATGTAGGTAGTAGAATGCTGGCCCTAGTATATACAAGGGGCCAGCATTCTACCACCTACAGGCTCCATGAACATCATATATAATTACATTGTTTGGGATCTCAAGCAGTGGAAAAAATAGGTAAGTGCTACTGAACTTTGCTTGGAAGCTGTATGGTAGTTTTAATCTTCATTTATTTATCTATTTATTTGAAAGCTAAAACAGATTATCAGATAAATGTAGGCGTAGTGAAGTAAAAAAGACATCATACAGTATAGAGAAGCATTGGTAACTATCCAATTGCCAATTAATGTTTTTTCATGTCGTTATATTATGCATTGATTTATTTAGTGCTGCTGCACATCTCCTATCCAAATTGAAAGTTTTCTCTGGGATATAGTGGTGAAATACAACAATATAGATATCTATTTTAACACATTTCTAAATTCGACAAAATCGACGCGGCACCTCCTGAAGCACCTGGCACACACCCCCATACCAATGGCAATCAGCTGCATCTGGAGACGGTGTGCACTCTACTGCCAAGAGCGGTTGTTGCTGTTCTCTCTTAGATTTATTGGATTGATTTTTTTTATACTGTATGTCGGTGTTTGCATTTTCCAATTGTTCTACCTGGAGATGACGAACAAGTTCTTTGGGACCAGTGTGGCTGGACTGCACAGAAGCCGGCAGCCCTGTTGAGATTTATTAAATTCCTTATTCTTTATCAACAATGAGTGTGGCTGTTGCTTATTACTATTAGCCTATAGGCTTACTATTTACAAAATCAAGACCTAGTTTATATTCACTAAATAAAGTTTGTGAAGTGGCTGCATCTGTTGGTATAGGCTCAGTAAGGTTGCTAGCAGGAGTAAAAAAAAAAAAAATCCCATGACAGAGGTCACCACGAATACTATGACATTTTTTGCCTTACTATACTATGACGTTTTATGCCTTATCGTACTTTGAAGTCTTCATTGTTTAATGTATGATGATAAATATGGGGAGACAAAATAGTACACTGGTTAGAACTGGTGCTTTGTGGAGTGTGAATGTTCTCCCTGAACCCATGTTGGTTCCGAAGCCTGAGGACATGCAAAATAGGTTAATTGACAACCCTAACTGACATTTTCATGCCTTACTATACAATGACATTATTATGCCTTACTATATGACAATTTTTTTTTTTTTTTAATATATGATGACATATATGTGGAGAAACAATAGTACACTGGTTAGAACTGTTGCTTCGCAACGAGAAGGTTGTGAGTTTAATCCCAAGCTGAGAAATTTCTTAATGGAGTTCATATGATCTCTCAGTGCCCACGTTGGTTCTCGTCACCAAAGACAGGCACAATAGGTTAATTGGCAACCTTAACTGACGTTTTGATGCTTTACTATGCTATAACGTTTTTTGGCATTTTCATGCCATACTATACTATGACATTTTTGGAAATTTTATGCTCTACTATACTATGACATTATTATGCCTTACTATACGGTGAACATAGGTTCTCTTGTGCGAAGACATGCATAATAAGCTAATTGGCAACCCTAACTGATGTTTTCATTCTATGACATTTTTTTCGTTTTTTGTTTAGAAAATTTATGCCTTTCTATACTATGACTTTTTCTGACATTTTATGCCATACTATACTGTGACGTTTTTTGGAAATTTATGCCATACTATACTATGACGTTTTTTTAGATTTTTAGGCCTTACTATACTATGATGTTTTTTGACATTTTATGCCATATTATACTATGACGTTTTTTTTTTTAGATTTTTAGGCCATACTATACTATGACGTTTTTTGAAAATTTATGCCATACTATACTATGACGTTTTTGTGCCATACTATACTGTGACATTTTTTTTTACATTTTTAGGCCTTACTATACTTCGATGTCTTGATGCTTTAATATGATGTGCTATACAGGGAGAAACAATAGCACGCTGTTTAGAATTGTTGCTTTGCAATATTAAGGTTGTGAGTTCAATCCCAGGCTGAGTAATTTCTTTATAGAGTTTGTATGTTCTCCCAGTGCGCACATAGGTTCTCTTGTGCGAAGACATGCATAATAAGCTAATTGGCAACCCTAACTGATGTTTTCATTCTATGACATTTTTTTCGTTTTTTGTTTAGAAAATTTATGCCTTTCTATACTATGACTTTTTCTGACATTTTATGCCATACTATACTATGACGTTTTTTTGACATTTTATGCCATACTATACTATGACATTTTTTGACATTATTATGCCATACTATACTATGACGTTTTTAAACCTTTTTATGCCATACTATACTATGACGTTTTTTGAAAATTTATGCTATACTATACTATGACGTTTTTATGACATTTTATGCCTTACTATACTATGACGTTTTTTGAAAATTTATGCCTTACTATACTATGACGTTTTTTGACATTTTTATGCCATACTATACTATGACGTTTTTTGACTTTTTATGCCATACTATACTATGACGTTTTTTTGATATTTTATGCCATACTATACTATGATGTTTTTTGACATTTTTATGCCATACTATACTGTGACGTTTTTTGGAAATTTATGCCATACTATACTATGACGTTTTTTGAGATTTTATGCCATACTATACTATGATGTTTTTTGATATTTTATGCCATACTATATTATGATGTTTTTTGACATTTTATGCCATACTATACTATGACGTTTTTTTAAATTTTATGCCATACTATACTATGATGTTTTTTGACATTTTATGCCAAGCTAAACTATGACCTTTTTGCGCATTTTTTGGCCATGTTTGGGGAGAAACAATAGTACAGTGGTTAGCACTGATGTTTGCAATAGGAAGGTCATGAGTTCAATCCCAAACTGAGAAATTTCTTTGTGAAGTTTGTGTGTTCTCCCAGTGCCCATATCGCTTCTTATCTCCAAAGACATGCAGAATAGGTCAATTGGCAACGCTAACTGGTGTTTTTTGAAATTTTTAGGCCTTACTATACTATGACGTTTTTTGAAATTTAATGTTATACTATATTATGATGTTTTTTGACATTTTATGCCAGACTATACTATGACGTTTTTTGACTTTTTATGCCATACTATACTATGATGTTTTTTTAGATTTTTATGCCATACTATACTATGATGTTTTTTGACATTTTAGGCCATACTATACTATGACATTTTCTGACATTTTATGCCATAGTATAGTATGGCGTTTTTTGAAAATTTATGCCTTACTATACTAAGACGTTTTTTCAACATTTTATGCCATACTATACTATGACATTTTCTGACATTTAATGCTATACTATACTATGACATTTTCTGACATTTAATGCCATAGTATAGTATGGCGTTTTTTGACATTTTATGCCATACTATACTATGGCGTTTTTTGACATTTTATGCCATACTATACTATGATGTTTTTTTACATTTTATGCCATACTATACTATGACGTTTTTGAAAATTTATGCCATACTATACTATGACGTTTTTTTTAGATTTTTAGGCCTTACTATACTATGACGTTTTTTGAAATTTAATGTTATACTATATTATGATGTTTTTTGACATTTTATGCCAGACTATACTATGACGTTTTTTGACTTTTTATGCCATACTATACTATGATGGGTTTTTTTTAGATTTTTAGGCCATACTATACTATGACGTTTTTTGAAAATTTATGCCATACTATACTATGACGTTTTTGTGCCATACTATACTGTGACATTTTTTTTTTACATTTTTAGGCCTTACTATACTTCGATGTCTTGATGCTTTAATATGATGTGCTATACAGGGAGAAACAATAGCACACTGTTTAGAACTGTTGCTTTGTAATAAGAAGGTTGTGAGTTCAATCCCAGGCTGAGTAATTTCTTTGTAGAGTTTGTATGTTCTCCCAGTGCGCACATAGGTTCTCTTGTGCGAAGACATGCATAATAAGCTAATTGGCAACCCTAACTGATGTTTTCATTCTATGACATTTTTTGAAATTTTTATGCCATACTATACTATGACTTTTTTAAAAATGTTATGCCAAGCTAAACTATGACATTTTTGGGCATTTTTTGGACATATCTGGGGAGAGACAATAGTACAGTGGTTAGCACTGTTGCTTTGCAATAGGAAGGTCATGAGTTCAATCCCAAACTAAGGAATTTCTTTGTGGAGTTTGTGTGTTCTCCCAGTGCCCATATGGCTTCTTATCTCCAAAGACATGCAGAATAGGTCAATTGGCAACGCTAACTGGTGTTTTTTGAAATTTTTTTGCCGTACTATACTATGACATTTTTGGGCATTTTCATGCCATGTTATACTATGATGTTTTTAAACCTTTTAATACAATACTATACTATGATGTTTTTTGACATTTTATGCCATAGTATAGTATGACGTTTTTTTGACATTTTATGCCATAGTATAGTATGGCGTTTTTTTTAAATTTAGGCCTTACTATACCATGACGTTTTTTGACATTTTATGCCATATTATACTATGACGTTTTATTAACATTTTATGCCATACTATACTATGACGTTTTTTGACATTTTATGCCATACTATACTATGATGGTTTTTTTTTTGATTTTTAGGCCTTACTATACTATGATGTTTTTTGACATTTTATGCCATACTATACTATGACGTTTTTTGACATTTTATGCCATACTATACTATGATGGTTTTTTTTTTGATTTTTATGCCATACTATACTATGACGTTTTTTGACTTTTTATGCCATACTATACTATGACGTATTTTGACTTTTTATGCCATACTATACTATGATGGTTTTTTTTTAGATTTTTAGGCCTTTACTATACTATGATGCTTTTTGACATTTTATGCCATAATATACTATGACGTTTTTTGAAAATTTATGCCATACTATACTATGACGTTTTTTGAAAATTTATGCCATACTATACTATGATGTTTTTTTTTTAGATTTTTAGGCCTTATTATAGTATGACATTTTTTGACATTTTATGCCATACTATAACGTTTTTTGAAAATTTATGCCATACTATACTGTGACATTTTTTTTTTTACATTTTTAGGCCTTGCTATACTTTGATGTCTTCATGCTTTAATATGATGTGCTATACAGGGAGAAACAATAGCACACGGTTTAGAACTGTTACTTTGCAATAATAAGGTTGTGAGTTCAATCCCAGGCTGAGTAATTTCTTTGTAGAAAGTATACTATACTTTGAGGTGTTTTGACATTTTATGCCATACTATAATATGACGTTTTTTGAAATTTTTATGCCTTACTATACTATGACGTTTTCAAACCTTTTTGTCATACTATACTTTGACGTTTTTAAACCTTTTTATTCCATACTATACTATGACGTCTTCTTGCTTAATATGATGAGATGTATGGGGAGAGTCAATAGTACACTGGTTAGAACTGCTCCTTTGCAATAAGAAAGTTGTGAGTTCAATCCCAGGCTGAGATATATTTTTGTAGAGTTTGTATGTTCTCCCTGTGTGCGTGTAGGTTTTGTTGTGCGAAGACATGCATGATAAGTCAATTGTCAACCCTAACTGATGTTTTCATTCTATGATGTTTTTTGATATTTTTTTGCCATACTATACTATGACGTTTTTAAATTTTATGCCATACTATACTCTGACGTTTTTTGACATTATTATGCAATACTATACTGTGACGTGTTTTGACATTTTATGCCATACGATACATGAGGTTTTTTTTTAATTTTATACTATGACGTTTTTTTTAAATTTCATGCCATACTATACCATGACATTTTTGGTCATTTTCATGCCATGCTATACTATGATGTTTTTAAACCTTTTAATGCAATATTATACTATGATGTTTTTTGAAATGTTTATGCCTTACTATACTATGACGTTTTCTGAAATTTTATGCCATACTATACTATGACGTTTTTTGAAATATTTTTAGGCCTTACTATACTTTGATGTCGCGATGCTTTAATATGACATGCTATATGGGGATAAACAATGGTTAGAGCTGTTGCTTTGCAATAAGAAGGTTGTGAGTTCAATCCCAGGGTGAGAAGTTTCTTTGTAGAGTTTGTATGTTCTCCCAGTGCGCACGTAGGTTCTCTTGTGCGAAGACATGCCCAATAAGCTAATTGGCAACCCTAACTGATGTTTTCATTGTATGATGTTTTTTGACATTTTTATGCTATACTGTATTATGACGTTTTATGTCAAACTACAGTACAACATTTTTATGCTTTACTATACTACAATATTTTTTTACATTATTATGCTTTGACCTATGACAAAGCATCAAGTGGGTCAGCTGTTGAAAAAACAATGACAGAGAGAAGACTGAAACTAGTTATTTTAAGAAAGAGGATACTGAGGAGTGAAAGGGTGACTTATTCTATAATTTTAATAAAGAATTATAATAAAAAAATATATATTATGTCATAAAAAGGTCAAAAAACGTCATAGTATAGTATGGCATAACATTTCAAAATCAGCATAGTATAGTAAGGCATAAAAATGTCAAAAAACATCAGTTAGGGTTGCCAGTTGACCTATTGTGCATGTCTTTGGAGATGAGAGACGACATGGGCACTGGGAGAACATATAAACTCCACAACGAAATTTCTCAGCCCGGGATTGAACTCAGAACCTTCTTGCCATGTGCCAAACTATACTATGACGTTTTTGACATTTCTATGCCATACTATACTACATTTAATCTCAGGTTGAAAAATTTCGTAGTGGAGTTTTTTATGCTTTGCTATACTATGATGTTTTTTATAGTGTGACATTTCCAGATATTTTTATGCCTTACTATACTATAATGTTTCTTGACATTATTATGCCTTGACCTATGACAAAGCATCAAGTGGGTCAGCTGTTGTGAGAGAAGCAATGACAGATGACAGAAATAAGAATGAAACTAGTTATTTTAAGAAAGAGGATATTGAGGAGTGAAAGGTTGGCTATGAAACTTAAAATCATTTTTTCTTTTACTTTCATTTTTTTTAAGATTTGAAAAAAAAAATTCCCAGATGTCGACAAGAGAGGGACAAAGAAAAAAAGAAAAAGTTATATATCTGAGGATATGATTGATTTTGTGTTGGATCACCTGTGATGTAGAAGTGGATATCTAGCTGGTCTTTGCCTGCAGAGTTGGAGGCAATGCAGCGATACACTCCAGACACAAAGGCCTCTGCCACAGTCAGGACCCCCACTGTCTATGGAGAGCACAAACATCCGCATGAACAAACCAGCTCTTAGCACACTATGCAACACACACACACACACACACGCATGCACGAACATTCATCAGGCTCATTACCTCTGCCACTGATGGCAGGAATCATATTTTCCATTGGCCCACTGAGTGGACAATAGGAGTCTCTGAGCCAGACCTCCTGCCCACTTCCAACACAGTAGGCAGCTCGACATGCAAACTGTTAACAGTATTAATTTAGGTGTGTGTGTGTGTGTGTGTGTGTGTGTGTGTGTGTGTCTGTGTGTGTGTGTCAGAGAGAGAGAGAGAGAGAGAGAGAGTGGAATTGGAGTGGAGTTAAAGACTCTGCTGATAATTGCAACTAAAATCTTTTTCCACAGTTGTACCTTTGAGTTTATTTCAGAGTGCTGTTGTGGTGACTGAAAAAATCTGTTACTAACCAATCATGGCTCCTCTGTCAGTCACAGTGTGTATCCCAGTGCTTTACCTACCTTTTTTTTCCCCTGAAGAACTTCCTGTCTGTGAGTAACACTCAGGATGTGGTTGTGTGTGGACGTGGCGGGGAGACTCTCTGTCACAGGGCGCCATAGGGAGGACGATGTTGGACACACACACCTTGAGGGAGGAGGATGCGGAGAGGGACAGGGATTCAGCTGTGTTGACACAAGTCATTTTACACAGCTTCCAGGTGTGTGTGTGTGTGTGTGTGTGTGTGTGTGTGTGTGTGTGTGTGTGTTTTTCACAGCGGTGCTCCGCAAGAGGAAGACAAGAACACCAGGGAAACGCCTTGATCGTTGCTGCTTGATCTTATCTCCATCGTCATTCATATAACCATCATCATCACCAATCCATTTTTATCAATAGCATCACATCCTCTTTCCCAGTCTAACAGGCTGACAATAGTGGATCTTTGCAGTGCTATGTAATGCTGGATTGTTCATTTATGGAGGATGCAGAGGTGGTATTGTCATCCTGTGGATCAGCTTCCTCCCATTCTTAACAAATCATCCCACATCTCCAGGACTCGAGTTCCTGTCCCTGTCAATGACTCTCACAAGTCTAAATCAATAGATTACACACCAGTGGAGCTGTGGGAACTGGAGCTTATGCAATATGCTCTGTGACTTATTTACTCACATCTCCTTAAGATGAAAAAACTGAAATTGCACAGGAGCTGGGAAGGGACCTCAAAACACAATCAATGCTTGATCAGTAAAAAGGTGCATTAGAGGAGATGAAGATGCACTAGATATTTTATCTACTTACTATCTCTCAAAACAGTTATTCAGTACTGCTGAAATATTCAAGTATATTTGATCTAATTTGGGTTTGAATCAGCCTTTTCCTGTAAATGTAATGTAATGAAGAAGTAGCAAGATCATCTACATCTACATACAGTATGTATATATATATATACTGTATATATATATATATATATAAACATATATATATGTTTATATATAAACATATATATACTGTGTTTTAAACAATTGGTCAATCAATGCTGATATTCTCAAGATTTAGAAAAAAAACTGTGTAATCAGATTGATGCAACCAATGATTAGTTTTAATTAGTCACTAAACTATTGATTATTTTATTAATTATTCAACAAGTAATTAAGTCAGTTAAGTAGCCTAATGGAAAATGCCCATTACAGTAAGTTTTGTTTTCAGGTATCTCACTTTGTCTGAGAGAAAAATCAAATACCGTAAAGTATCGCGAATCCTCACACTTAAGCATTGTTTTTGACTGCAGTGGCCCAGGCTAAAATGATTAAATATATTTTTGAGTAATAGTTACTTAAATTGTTTAAGTAGAAAGAAATTCTGGGCTAACTCATGTCATACCACTCTGAAAAAATACTGTTGCATGTAAAAGTCCTACGTTATTATATAATCTACATGTATGTCATATTATTGGAATATTACTATCATTTTTATTATTAATTGATATTACTTTACTTTAAATAAGGCATTACTTTTATTCTATCTATCTATGGAGGAGAATAATGGAGGCAGATCTCATGATCCAAAGAATTCAGTTTCATTATTTAGACATCACCCATTTTCGTCATTGTAAACGATCATTTCCACAGTGTTCATTGATCCTCTGCCTGTTTATGGATGTGTCACTGCCTCTCTCTGCTCGCTGTCTCTGTCTGTATCCCTGCCGTCATCCTTCTCTGTCTGTCCTGATCTCCTCCCTGAGGTTGATTCCTCTCTGCTCCTTGATTGCCCTTCCTCTTGGCATCTAGATAATATGGAACCCACCCTGTGCATGACAGTTTGAGCCTGACACACACACACACACATACACGCACGGATGCCCACGCGTACACACACACACACACACACACACACACACACACACACACACACGTCACACACACACACACACGTCACACACGTACACATGACAACCATCAGACAGGTTGCGCCACCTAGCACTCCCATTCTTCCCGGGAAAAGCTTTCTCAATCAAAATGACACACATATGATTAGTTACATGGATGTAGGGACATAAACGTGGTTAGACACAGAAAATGAACACGTGCACACACACACACAGTCACACCACAGCCACATTCACACAGTGTGTGCCTGTCAACAGGGTGAGCAGCTGCCTGGAAATATGAATGAACTGCTCCAAGTTGTGTATCAGTGGGGGTCATCTCCTGCCTTTTCTTCCTGTCCTCTTTCTCCGCCTAAAATACACTTGTATACTGTCCCTGTCCGTTCCTGTCTCTACCCCAAAATAACCAGAGCTGTATAAAGCAATACACAAATATAAGCAAAGTTTAATGCAAAAACACAAACAACTGATACAACACTTCAGTACATCTTAACAGATTCATACAAAGTTGGCAAATATTGTCATTCGTCATATGTAAGTTAGTTGTATAAAATTATTAAATATTAGATTCATATATTACTCATAGAACATCTGTATACAAGGAATGGATCACATTGGGAGACACCCGTAGAATGGGACATGAACACACACGCACACACACACACACACACACACACACACACACACGCTCACACAGATATTCTTGCACAAGCATGCACATGCTTATGCCAGCTTTACACACACACACACACGCACACACACACACACACACACACACAGAAATGGACTTTACTAAGCACTCATTCTCTTAAAATGGCTTGTAGTATCAAACACACATCTAGATTTTTTAATTAATTTTCAATACAAAGACAAAAGGGCTGTTATACTGACATCATTTGACACACAAACAGAAGACATTTTGACATGGGATGACATAATATGACAGAGGGCAGTCATAGTCTCTGGTCTGTGGAGACTTCCTACATGGTAGGCGTCTGCTGACCTTCAGTCTTTTAATAGAGAACTGTAGGCATCCCATAGTGAACAACACAAAGCTTGTCCTCTCTCTTGTTTCGCCCGTCCATGGTGAGCACATTTGACCTTCTACCGGTGGCTAAAAATCGGAACAGAAACTCACAGCTTTTGTGGATGTCAGAATCAGATCAGGGCTTGAGACAGGCACGGTTCATGCACCCATTATAGTACCACTCTAGGACACAAAAAACAAGCAAAGCAGCTCCAGAAATGTGGCTGGTGGATGGATGGAATTGCACTTCTTCTGGCTCAAAATGTCTGTGAAATGTAAAAAAGCATAAACAACTACAGGATGGCTAGGTGCGAGGGGAGGGCTGAAATGAAGGGAAATGAAGGAAATAAATAAATAAATGATCAGTAAAGCAGGTGTCCTTGTATCCTTAGTGATGTGGCTTATTTTTCTCCTTGTTTCCTGTGAGTCCTGGTCTTCACTGCTCAGCAGTGTTCCAAGTCACTTTCCTCACTTTCCACACCAGTATAGCAAGCACAGGATCATCACTTAGGATCACTGGTTATGTCACTGAGGGTTCTGGCTACTGTGCAGAAGCACTGATGAGTGTGTGGAGGGGGTGGGCTCCAGGGTAGGAGGCGATGGGGAGTTGTTCTTCTGTAAAGGTGGAGGATGCTGGGTTGGGGTGGAGGGCAGAGCTGGTGAGGGAAGGGGTAGGAAAGGTATGTGTCAGGGGCAGCAGAGATGGGGGAAGGGGTGGGGGGGCTCTCAAGAATAGATCAAGCTCTTGAGGAAGCGGACTGTGCCACGTTTGAAGACGAAGGGACAATCACGCTGCTGGGAAGCGTCTCACATCGGAGAGGAAGCCAAACAACGAGAGGAAAAGCGCTCTGATTTTCGCACAGGAAGCCCAGTGCGCCTCCTGCCCGGGCCAGATAAGAGCGCTGTGGTTCCCAGGGCCAGACCGAGGAGTGGACCCAGGACCCAGGCGTGAGGCCCCCCATCAGCCTGGCCCAGCCTGGTCCACTGTCCCTGGGCCTCCTCCAGCGCGGCGTCAGGCTCGCGGTGCAGCCGGGCTGCAAAGAACAAGGGCCTAGTGAGGATCCAGCCAAAAACTGGTCTAAAGAAACACACTCAAGACACTGAAGCAGAACCAGAACTAGAACCAGAACCAGAACAGAGCTTTACAAAGGACCATATGTCCACCAGGGTAAGACGTTACTTCAAGACCCCTTATTCAGCATTTATAAACATTTAATAGTTTATACCACACTATAATGTAGTTGTACGAAGCTGTAAGGACAGCTTTAAGTATTTACTTTATTTTCAACAATTAAAGCTTCTCCTGCGAGACATATTTCATTCTATTACAACTGTGCTTTACTATATCGTCATTAATTATCTGCTCTGTATCTGTACAGCAGCCTACACTTGTGGGTGCCAAAAGGACTATTTAGGATAATTATAGATAGTTAGAGTTGTTCATCAATACATTAGTAAACAAATGTTATAAACCAAGTATATCCTGCTTATGAATGCTAAATAGAGGGACTTAAAGTAAAGTAATAACGTCAGTCAGTACAGAGCCCAATGTAATGTGTTGCAACATTAGTGTGCTTTAAGCTGCAGCTTCCTTGTGCACCTTCTCAGTCTGCAGAAATCTTTTTCTTTTTGTTCGGAGTAGCTGCCTTTTTTTGTTGCGTGTCTGTTTGTTTTTTTTGTTTTTTGTTTTTTTTTATGCCAAAGTGTTTGTGTAATTACTTACAGACTGGAATACATTTCAATTTGCAATCATTCAACTAATTGATCACACATTAGGTGGTACTGAGAAAAATGTTCCTCCATGTGTAGATTGCATGTGACATGATGAAATACAACAAATTTCCCAAAGATATTTGTTTTACCTCAATATCTAAATATATTGTCTGAATATGCAGCAGATAATCTAGGTAACAGGTAACATTTCTGCAGGATGAATAGTGTGTATCACCCTGTCCAGTTTCAGTGTGAAAGTGCCAGCTGGTCAACAACATTGCTCATGTACATTATGTAGATTACACTTGGCATTTGGCAGAGACGGACGGATGAAACCACAGCGAAGGCAACTCGGCATGGCGCCATGTGAGAGTGCCGGGGTTAAGGGTCAAGTACACCGATGATGTCAGTGTGTCTCGTAGGGGGAATAGAGTATGGGCGGCTGCTGTGGTTGCTCTCAGGTAATACTTAACCTTTCTGACTTGGTCATGAGCAACACAATAAGTGTCTGACCTCCAAGAACAACTCAATCAATGTTTCTGCCAAGTGCCTGCTTGAGTACTCATGCGCGCGCGTGTGTGTGCATCACTGGGTTGGGCCATTTCTCATGAGAACTTTATATATAGTGTGTGTGTCAGATATAAGAAAAAGCATCACAGGATGCAGTGTGCAATCACAATAATAAACAGGCCTCTCACCCTGCGTCCTGGACAGGAAATTCATTAAATCATAGCGTTTGATTTGGAAACCAACAAATCGTGACTGAGAGCACGGAACTGGCCTCTATTGAAGTGTGTTTTTTTCTCTGTCCTTTCAAGTCTGAGATACACTGTGTACTGTGTCTGTGAATGTACCAGGCACACACACACACACACACACACACACACACACACACACGCACTGACACATACACACAAAGCACAGACTGCACATTTGTATGCACTTAAACAAACATATGGAAAGGGACACATGGACAGTGAGAGAACAAACATATGGGGAAAGAGTCGTACAAGCAAGCAAACATACAAACACAGACATGATGAAACACACACAAATTGTGGGCGCATATACACACAAATAAACACACACACATTTTCACACATTCCTGCACATGAAAGGCCCCCAAAGGCATCTGTTCTGGTTACAAGAAGGAAACGCTGTCTGAACACATGCTGAAATAGACAAAACATGTCTCGTTTTTCAAAAATCACACACACACACAGACACACACCGCCAGATAACATAAAACAAACATTTTTTTGCACGGGTTTGTAACATATAGTGATATTATTTTTAGCCTTTGCAGTTCAAATAAATACCACGAATGGCCTCAAAAAATTTTTTTTCCCAAATCAACATGTTTTATATTTTTTGCTGGTTTTGCCTTCTGCAGTTTAATTTGATTAAAAATTTAAGTGTGTCAAATCAACCACAAATAATACAGAGAACTCAGTATGGATGTATACTCATGTTTACATGAACTATATTTGACCTGGTGTGAGCTTTGACACATTATGTGCTATTTTGTAAAGAAAGGTTTAAAGGTTTTTATACTATTCAATAGTGAAGTTTACTATAATTCCAGCTGGTATGGTAATATATCCAATATGGTAATACCCTCGGTAATATCCAAGGTGCAAGATATCATGATCTATGGATGGTTTACTGATAATCTTTGAGGCAAAATCTTAATGTGCACACTAGGCTGTATCTTCTGTGTCGTCTGGGCTACTTACAGGCCTTTGGATGGGCAGGGATGCCAGAGCCACTGGATGTGTGGAGGAGGGACTCCATGGGACGTGCAGTGCAGGGCTTGCCTGCTCCCCCGCGGCACAGAGCCTGGGTCCTGCAACGACACCGCTTTCTCCCCTATCTGAGGACTCACTGTGAAACAGAAAAGCCCACACAAACACACAGATACATGAGCAAAGTTTAATCCCTGAAGGGGGGGTGGGGCAGTTAGAGCTGAAGATGGCTGCTGGGGGATTATCTTCTTGTTTCTCACCGTTGACGGCAAGTGTGAGTGTGAGATTCTGGTAGAGTCCGTGTTCCTGGATTCGTACCAGGACAGTGTACTTCCCAGCATCTTCCTCTGCAACATCCCGGATCACCAGGGAATTCCCATCCATGTGGTATCGGGAGCATTGCTCTGCTGCCACCATGCCGTCCTTAAACCTGTCAGAAAAAAATCGAGTTTGGGAAAGTTAGGAATCCCAGTTTTAAGGCTGACCCCCGTGTGACCAAAGTTTAATGAGAGAGAAAACAATTTTGGAATCATAATATTACAGAACGAATAACTGTGATGGCTAAATATGATAAACAATGTATCGGTGCTTAAACAAACATCATCAGGCTTTTCCTATCAAATGGTTCTGAAAGTTTGCCAGAGATTAAAACAGATTTATAAACATGCCTTATTTAGCCAATAACAAAGGGAGGCAAAAAAAAAAAAAAAAAGGGAGTGAAACACTACAGAGGAAACTCTAAACGTGATGAGGTGCGAACACAGAGGCACGGGCTTCTGATCTGAGGGCACAGGGTTCAGTGCGATCTCTTACCAGATGACTTCAGGGGCAGGGAATGCTCTTAGTTTGGGAGAGATTCTGTAAGATTTCTGTCCTGCTTGAGCCTCCATCACAGATCCATGTCTGGGCTTCAGATGGATAAATGGGCGGTCTAGAATTGAAGAATTGCATGGCCACATTCATGTTAGGTTGTGTAATCAAATGGCAAAGTTTGATCATTATTTTGACACCCTTGACAGTGATTCAGAGTCTGTGTCACAAGAAAACCTCAGAATGAAACTCACTTAAGATATAAATATATAAATGAGTAATCTGTACTGTTCCGTGGACGAATATCAGGGAGTTTTATTGGAGGACACTCACCATAGACAGTGACAGTGACTTTCTGTTGCTTGGTTTTTTCACCGCTGGTGACTCGGCATGTGTAGAGCCCTCGGTCTGATCGCTGGAGCTTCGGGATGGTCAGAATACTGTAGAACAACATGTGCGTTCTGTGCTTCAGGAGCCTCTTGGAAGTGAAGCCGGAGTTGTTAATCTGAAGATTAAGTGGGAGAAAAGCCAGACTATTAACACTGAAAGCTCACCTGTGTGTCCTTCAAATTTATTTTTGAAAAGCTGTGAACTCAAAGTGCTGCATCCTTTGACTGAATCTTTGACATTAAAATCAAAATAACTGGAGTAACAAGGCATTCACTCAGTAGCAACACGTATCTTAAGGCTGGTATGTTCATATACTGTATCTGTGTGGATATTTCTTATTACATATAATGATATATGATATTATTCTTAATACATATGATGTTACTTGTACTTTTTGGAATGTTTCTTAGTTTTTATAAGGCATACTTTGTAAAGGGTTAAAATTGTAATAGGACATTAATAAGTGGATTGCCAGGTTATGAATAATACGTCTGGCTGGTGCATATCCTCATCCGGCACCGTTTTAAACGGCCGCGCCCCAGGTGCCTTGGAAGGCACATACCATGAAATCTTTCGGTTTTGGTTCGATCCCAGCCGGGGACCTTTGCTGACGTTTCCCTGTCTGTCTCTACTGTCAAACTATGTGGGAAAAATGCAAATAAGGCCAAATAAATTCATTTAAAAAAGAAGAGAAGAGGAGAAAAACTACTAAATCCATTTATTAACAACTTATTACAATTCATCTCCCCGGACTTGACTAACAGACAGTAAGAAACCCACAGACCTTTAATATTAATGTCAAGTCAGAAGTTATAAATTGTTGCTCTGCAGCATTGTTGTTAAAATTTAACAAGATGCTCTGTAGTTTCTGATGTACAGCCAAACCGTCCACAAATTGAGGAGTATTTGTGATAAGTCCTCCAGTCCAGCAAGTGCACGCATAGAGTTTTATGTAACTAATGATAAAGTCATTAGTTACAAGACATTCACTCCTAATGACATATACCTTATTAGAAAGCGGTAAAGTACTGCGATCACTGCAGATTGATATTAAAGGGAACGTCACATCCAACAATCCTTATCATAATCTCTTATGCTAATGTTTCTACTGACTATTACATGGAGGATGGTTGTTGCTTAAAGGCACGCTGGCAGTCCTAGGCAGGCACCTTTACCAGCCTGCTAGGTTACCATAGAGATATACTGTTCTCTGGGGGGTAACACATTAACACACTCCTGCCCAGTTTCTGTCATAGGTCATCTGTCATTTTAAAACTGTGCTTCTGCGGTCTCCACTTTAGTGCAGGTCTGACCTTTCCAGGGTAGTCCCAGGTGATGTTGACTCTGGTGTTCAACTCCCCAGTGGCAGTGCAGTTCAAGACCAGTCTCTTTCCCTTCAGATCCTGCACAGGACCACTGCTGTTCAGATACACCTCCATGATGTTACTCACTGGGGTGAAGAGAGAGGGAGAAAAAAAGAAATATACAGAAGTCAGAGAGAACTGGGGATTTTCCACTGATATCACTGATACACACCTACATGTTTACATGTGAAGTGTGTACTGCTGCAGAGTGCGTGCTTACCTGGTCTGTGTACAAAGTATTTCTGTGACATGTATGTCACGCCATCGGTGATCGTCTGGCAGAAGAAGAGGCCGATGTAATAGAAGGTGGGAGTTCGGATAGTGAAGCCCTGCTTGCTGTTCCAGATAATGTTCCTCTGGTCTGGACTCAGGCTGTGGTTGGGGAACTGTAGGAAGAGGGAGGAGAACAACACCCATCAAATATTTCACCATCGCTGTGAGAAAAGCAGCTCTGACACATTTCAATTACACTGAGCACATCTGAAATGACACATACCGGACGAAAAATTAGGCAACATCAGAGCCACAGATTACTCATTTTTATACACTATATATATATATAAACTATTAAAATAAATGGGAATAGGGAAGGAATATGGTGATGTGATGGAAAGAAATAGGTACTGATTGCATGTGCATCATTTCCACAGAAAAATAGTCAATGCAGTTCCACAGAAAAATATATCATCTCTGTGACTCTAGAGGAACTTTCTGAAATATGAGAAAATAACCCTGATGATGTCATCTTAGCTTGGGCTAAGGATGTTTTTTAAAAAAATTACAAACTAGATGTGTGCCGTTTGAAAGAAGTGGGCATTTAAGATTCAGGGAGGGTCTAATTAAGTACACTATTTAATTGCATTATGGTAATTGTAGGACCCAGTGTTTCTGGCATACCACCTCTTCTACTGCTTTGATTTTCCATCATTCTTTTTGAAATCTGCTTCTTTTGTGTCCTCGAACTTTATGGAATCACAATTTAAGTCAAGTTATCGTTAAACAAATGTCACATGCAAGTCTTTCAGGTGTCTGAATGTTAACCGTTGCATTGATATGGCATTTGATCATTGTCCTTTCAAAATTGTGCTTTTACATAGACCTACACGAGACTGAGTCCTTGAAAAAAGGGCATGCAAGGTCTGTCCATTGCTGTCTTATTCGTTTCTTATTGTCAAAACTTAAGATGGAATGTTTTTCCATTAAAATGGTCACATTTTATTGTACAAACCAAAACAAATCTCAAAACCTCATTGCTCTGACGCAAATCCAAGTCTCAGGTCTACAGTTTTGATTGAGTCTTTACTGATTCTCGCTTGTTCTCTTCTTTGTTTTAATACAGAAGAAAACCAGGCAATGTTATTCAGTTGCAGAAGTTCATTTTAAACTGAGTATTACACAAAATGTGCAGTGGAGCGATGCAATAGGTGCAAAAATAGATTGGCTTGAAGAAATTAGCGTGGGGTTTGTGTGACTGGTTTCTTGTGCAACTGCAGATTTTTCTACTGCTGCTCAACTCAAACTCCTCTTGGGTTTAATCCTGGTTTGGACTTGTGTGTATAATGAACAGAGCCACTTCAGGTTAAAGGAAGAGTGTGGTAAGTCCTTTTTTGGACCAGTAAAATTTTTTGGTCACATGAAAAACTTCCTGAAGGAAATTCAAAATGAAGCTGACTATATTCGCACAGTGTTGGTTTTATAATCTAATTTCTTGGCTACCTTGACACGGACACTTGTGTAACTGTGTAACCTTGTTGTTTTCTTGGAGGCAGCCACAAGGAAATGTTACTGTGACACAGTGGAAGCCTCCCACCCACTCTCAAGGGAGCAGGTAGACCCCCCTCCTCCCCAATGCTTCCCACTCTTCCCTCCTCCCAAACTTACTGAAGCCCCATCGGAGTGCCCTTAGTGCCCTCTCTGCCCCTCTTACGCCCATCTCCTAACCCTACATTGAGGCGAGGCAAAGGTGGAGGCGGTGGTGGAGGTGGAAACAAGGGGAGGAGTGAACGAGTTACGGGGAGTCAGGATATGAGAAACGTGACTCCAGTCGATCTCCTCGCATCCTGTTGCCGCAGGATATAGACATTTTGACTGGAACCCCAGGTCGACCCCATCATCCCGGACCTCCGGACTTGTTGGTCACTTTCACGGCCAGAGCGAGAGACAGCAGAGCCTCCTGGGTATTGTTCCCGCTGAGAAGGGTCATGTTAAAGATCCAAGCAAAGTGCTAAATCCTTCCAGGAAAAAAACACTCCAGAGGCTGTGACAGTGAGTGGATTCCTGGTTCAGACGGGCCAGCGCAGGTTAGAGGAGGAAGAAGGAGATGAAGGAAGAGGAGGAAAACTAATTTTAGAATAATTACCTTAGTGGTTCCAGGCATTTGGGAGGAGATGGAAGCAAGACAAAAACCTGTGTGTGTGTGTGTGTGTGTGTGTGTGTGTGTGTGTGTGTGTGTGTGTGTCTGTGTGTGTGTGTCTGTGTGTTGATGTCCAACTATGTGTGTTTTTTAAGATCATATTTAGAGTCTGGAGAACCAGTAGGATATGATATTCAGGGTCTTATTTGTCCTATAATGTTTTTGCACTTCCTGGATTCCAGATCCAGAACATTTCAAATTCCTAGACATTTCTTCTTGTTGCAGTTTTCCTCTTGTTTATTAGCCATGTTAGCAGCATTGATCTACCACTTTGGTCCAGACTGAAATGTCTCAAAAACTATTGGATGGATTGCCGTGAAATTTTATTCAGACAATAATGTTCCCCAGAGGATGAATTTGTCTGACTTTGATCATCACCTGACTTTTATATTGGCTTTAAGGCCCAATGTGATACAAACTAGGGGTAAGGAATTTGAAAGTCATCAGTTATTAGGGCAGACAGGGTCTAACATAGTTGCTTTTGAGTTGCATGATTGGAAGTGTAGGACCTGGCATTTTTAAACCGAATTACAATAGGGGCTAAAAGTCAGGAAATATCTGAGAGAGAAAAGGAATAAAAAACATGATTTTAAGCAATACCTACTTATTATTCCCCAATTGGATTGTCGAGTTCAGAGCCTTCTGCATGTTTAACAGCTACTCTATTGTAGTTACACCACAATAAGCTTCCTACAGTGACGCACAAGCCATCACATTATGATTGAAGAGAATGGACTGTACTTTGATCTGTCAGGGGCCAACAGTAGCTACCCTTGCTTCCTCCACCAGGCACACCAGCTGTTTAAAGCATCATTCGGGGGAAGCTGGCAGCCAGGATTCTTACTACAAGAAGTAAAGGTTGAGATGTGGGAAGTGCTCTTGGCTCGGGGCCAATGGGGCACTCCAAGCGCTACGTCCTGTCTCCAGAGGTGACGGCAGTGTTGCCATAGGCGCCGCTTGATTGGAAAAACCCCGTAAAGAAAGAAGCATCTTTGATTGGTAGTTTTTCTTGAATATGTGAACAGACAGACACAATCTCTTCTAAGTTATGGACTTATAGACTGACCTACTATATATTGATTTACTATCACGGACACGAATGCATGAACTCAAACACACAGACATGCAGTCAGCAAGCACTCTAAATGCTCCTCTTTGCACTTAGTAACTCTGCCCACTCTCCCCCTCACTCAGCACTCAAGCACCAACACTCACAAACATATCCGCACACACTTTCACACATATCCGCAGACGGACATAAACAAACGGACACACACGCCACAGTGTAATGGCTGCCAAGATAAGAACAATGTGGCAAATGATCTGCAGAGGGACAGTGCATAGCGTGTATATGTGAGCCCTGATGGAAAAAACTGGGGCAAGTGATGATGTGAGGAGAATGTAAGTGTGGTGTGACTGGGCAAAGTGAGGCGTGAGTGTGTAGATACACGCACTACATGTAAAGATGATGCAGATCTCTGAGCTCCAACATGAATTAAAAAGACACTTAAATTGTCATTTCATTCATATTTGCACTGACCTTGACCAGTGTGGTGGTGACGTTGGGGTGTGTGACTCGGCAGGGGATGACCAGTGGCTCCTTCTCCCTCAGGTACAACACATCTGGGCTCATACCCGGATGTTCCACAAATGGCTGCTGGCTGTCTGAAACCCAAACACTGCGGTCAGGGACACATATGGTACAGATAATAAGCATGTAACATGAAAACATACAAAAAGACTACTTCTTTTTACACACAAATATCATACCACCATGCTTGTAGTTTTAAAGGGTCAGTTCATCTAAATTACCGAAAAACACGTTTTCTCAATTACCTCCAGCGGCACTTAGCCATGCACTAATAGTGGTTTTAGATTAGAGATAGTTGTAGTATATTATACTTTAGGGCTGCATTTAACTATTATATCCATTATCATAACATCTGCATTTTCTTGGCTAATCGATATTAATTTCTGCTTTCTGAAAAATTCCCACCACAGCTTCTCAGCATTCAAGCTGATGTCTTCAAATGTGTTGTTTTAAACTGCCAACAGTTAAAGAAACCAAAAATATTATATATGTGTTGATATAAAAGAGAGATAAGCAGCAAACCCCCCCCCAAAAAAAAAAAACAACCTAAAATGCAGAACAAAAGATTGGAAAAGGACCGAAATTATTAATCAGTTATGAAAATCATTGTGAATAAGATTTCTACAGATCCATTTATATATTATTAATTTGATATATTCCTCGATCTGTGCGTGGGGGTAAATGGAACTATGTCTGTGGTGTTGTGTGCACAGAAATCTGACATTTAAGAAAATGAATAACATCTGTTTCCAGGAAGTGCCCATGTTACTCTGGATAATCCATGCCAACAATTACTGTAAACACTATTCCTAGGAAGAAATATTTCTTCACTAAGGAGTAATTCCATTGAAAGATGTCACACAGTTTCAGGAAAGATGAGATGGTGGTGTATCTTTAATGCTTTGAGCAACAAGCTCTCACTCACTTCCCCCGCATTGGCATGGACGCAGAAATCTAACAGACAAATCTCTCAACAGGGACTTATTACTGTCTGCATGGTGAGATAGGACTGTGTGCAAGGGTGTAACAGATATGTTTTATCTGCATTTTATCTATTTTTATGTGCGTAAAAACTGTACAAATGCAGAGTTTTATACCAAAGAACTAAATAGGCAGTTCTTTTTTTTTTTTTTTTGGAAGTGTTTGCACCTTCACCAGTGACGGCAGTCTGTATGTGGACAGTGAGGCGAAACCCAGGGCAGGATCAAAGCGCTCGCCACGCCACCACTAACTGAAGCTCCTCCAGTTTATTGCTTTGAGCATATGAAAATAACTGAAGACGACTCAGATGACTGTATCAACATTTTTTTTCAACTCAGATCTTCTCTCATCTGGTCGGTGGTGAGATTTTATTAAGAAAGTCAACCTGGAACAATAAAAGCCAAAGGAGGATAAAAAAAATTACCCCCTTGACCGAGTGAGAAAATATGTTGTTTTAATAATTTTCTGTGAACTGACCCTTTAATTTCATGCACACACAGAAAGGAAAGAAAACAATCAGCTGCCTCTATGCACAAACACACAAACAAACACACACACTTCCAAGTATCAATCTCAACAACAAACAAAAACAAACAGACACACACTCCTAAACATACACTGGTCCTCCACACCCATTCATTGAATACCCATTCAGCAAATGACTGCCTGCAGTCAACAATAAACACACAGATTGTTTAGAAGCAATCAAACGGCCTCTCTGAGCTTTCTCCTCCCAGCTCGACTACTGTAACAGTTCTGTGCCATTCAAAGGTGTGGGTGTTGCTCACTGTATTGTTTGTTACTATAGGGTGTTATTCAAGGAAAGCAAATCTCTGAACATTCGAACAAAAGTACCCCAAGGACTAGAGGACTGAGGGCTTCCTTCTCTTGCTTTGATTCCTAATAGAGGACTAAAGGAGGGAGGCAACGTCTGAGCAGAGCTGCAGGCCAAGTCTGACGCTTAATGGACATGGCGACCTGAGCGATTGATGGCCCCCGAGGGTCCTGTTGGCCAAACAGTAGCATGCCCTGTGACCCTGGCCATCTGCCCAGCTCCACACCCGGTACAGCCCAGCCCGAAACAGCGTCACCTTCCAGGACAGGGAGGAGGCGGCTGGGTAGACATCGTGCCTCCTCTGCCCCTGGATACCACTGAGCCTCTGGCCTTCATCTTATCCTTCTCAGCTCCTCTCACACACACAAACACACTTCCACACACCTCCCTGCCGCCACCTTGTAGAGACACAGCGACATCCCCTCCCAGCACAACCCCTTCGAGCCCTTCCCCTCCTCCCCCAAGCACAGGATGCTTCAAGCAAGGCTGACCAGAGCAGATAAGGCTGATGCCCTGGGAAACTCTGCCCGGGCCTGAGCCTTTCAGCAGCTGGGCTATTCCTGGCCTCGAGGTAGCACGTAAACGAAAGTAAAAAAGGATTTATATATAGACAACAGGGAGGTAGGCCTGGGCTGAGAAAAGAGAGGCAGGGGAGGAGGGGGGTGAAACTGTGCCAGAGTCATCTAGAAGGATGTGTTGTTGGGACAAACAGTGTTTAGATATAATTGGCTCTCTGGCATTGGTCTGTATTTAGCACCCACCACATCCTGTTTAACCTGGGGATATAAACAATAAGCACCACGGGGTGAAGGAGTGAGTACGAGACAGAGTAAAGGACAGCTACAGAAAAAGAGAGACAGATAAGAAAAAGAAGAAAAATCAAAGGAAAAAGCGCAGTAGTGTGTTACCTGTGACATAAACATAAACAGAGTTCTGTTTTCGAGGTCGGTGCCGATATCTGCAGCGGAACGGGCCCGTGTGCTGGGCCTGGCTGCGGCTGACCGTCAAACGGCTGCAGTGCTGCTGGCCTCTCTTCCCGCAGCGAGATTCCTCCACTCGCACCTGATCTCTGGCCAAACCTGATGGGAACGCCCATATCAGCTCCCAGCGACCCCTGGTCAACAGGTAGAAGGGATTGAAACCAAAATACACTTGGCAAACTTTTATGTTCACAGTCAGCTTACATCATAGGAACTCCACCCCTTTATCTAATGATTGTTTAACCATATGTAGGTGGAAGGGTGGAAGAATGAAGCCTCTTTAAAATATGTCCCAGAGATTTAAATTTCACCGAGTGGCCTAATGACGGTGCTCTAAATGTCTTTTTTAAAATTCAAATTCCTTGTGTTTTGGATTCTTTCCATTTTGTTTTGTTTTTCGGTGTTAGGTACAAGAAAATGTGAATAAAACTCTTACAAGCAAAAGATAAAAAAAATCTAATTCTGCATCTATGACTATGATTCTCTGCAGCAGATATCTGGTTGAGATACCATTAACAGGAAGTTAAAAGCTCCACCAGCAAACGAGCAATTGCTAGTAATTGTTGAAGAATGTTTTAAATAAAAAAATTAAAAAACTGACACATATTTTGAGACTACAAGAAGCAGAGCTGGAGGAAAAATGGTAAAAAATTGAACAAAGTGAAGAAAATATTGACACTGTGATATGATTCAGGATGAGGTTCTTCTCCGACTGTGCAGAATTTAATTGAAAAACCACAACTTTAATTTGATTCTAATGAGCAGTGTCTTGATGACGTTGGG